>NC_048583.1:31152916-31340416 GCF_013265735.2 Oncorhynchus mykiss | reverse complement strand
AATGAAATATATATTGTGGGAACAACTGTTGTTATTATGAGCATGAATTCCACATAGGATTTGTTTTGTTAACCAATTTAGGATATAAATACTTCCTTTAATAGTCGTGGCCTATAAAATCCATAGTATTTTTGGTGTTCTATGTCTAGATAATTGTATTTGTTACTTAGATTTTAGGTAAGTAGACATGCTTTAATGTGGATTCAATGGATACAGACATCACAGAGGATAACACTTAATGTATACCACCCCACGTCTGTAGGAATATAACCGAGCATTACATTACCCAGTCTCTATGTGTAGCACCCTATAGGCTGAACACACTGGATGACATATAGGAAAATACACTGTAGTCATGTTTTACATAAAGGATAAGGTGCTTTTCAATAAACAGGTACTGTACGCCACAACAAAAATGAATATATATACTACATGTAAACATATGTTTATAAAACAATATAGAAAAAACATAACTATAACCATAAAATAATAAACCCCAGATATTGTGGGGCAAAATTCAGATTTAAGAAGCCATACAACCCATATTTAAAAAATAAAATCAATAACCTTTCAAAAAAAGGCTACCTCAACACGAAAACACATACGCATGCATATGCTCTGCATGTCTTGTCCTTCCCTCCATACGTACATGACCTGCTCCTTCCCTATCATATGATTTAGGAATCAGCCGAGGGAGAGAAATATATGGTCTGCTCTCAGTCCTCAAAGTTTCCTTTACGATAACGAAAAAACCATTAGCTGCTGTCAAACCCAGAAGAAGAGAGATTCTTTTTTTTATTGAAATAAGATTAAAATGATAAGTTTGACTGCGGCTTCCACCTGATAAAATATTTCAGCTCATAAGCGTGGTGTGGGCACAGGGATTAGAGTGAGGGAAGGGGGAGGGGGGAGGGACCAAGAAATTCATAATGTATAATAAAACAAAAGGTGTCATGGGAAATAACACTGATATTAAAATTAGAATAAGACGGGATCTATATGAAAAATGCAGATTTAAAAAATGTAAATGATGACGGGTTGGAGAAATAGATAGATGTGAAGTTGCGATTGCGGCTTAGAAGTGAGAGGAGTCGTCTTTGAGCTCGCTGTTTAATGCTGGGATTTCTGGTGACCTATTCCTCATGTCTCTCTGTTGTAGAGTGGGGGCTTACACTGAGTTTGTCGACAAACAACCCTGCTCTCTCCAAATCTCTGTACGTGGGTTGCATGTAGATAGGAAACATTTGACTTCGCCAGTGTACAGAAAAATTAGGAGTACATACGAAGTGACGCTGGCTATACCTGTCAAACACACAAATATTTCATATGAAAATAACCTAATGCACTTCCACCTGCAAATGTTCACCTTTAAATAGAACATTTTGTTCTGTTAAACTACTTGTTTTCTGTTTTGACAAAAAATATACATCATTTCTTTCAGTAAGGATAATGTACTATCCTCTAGTTAGGCTTGGCTTGACATTGGGAGTGAATTCTATGTAAAAAAAAAATATCTGAACTCATCACCTATATGCATTTAGAAAAATAACAATCTACAGTATTTATTTGATATGAAGCCTACAGACATTTACAGAAGGGGTAAATGAAAGTCCAAAATGACAATCCTGCATTTTACTGTAAACAAATGATATACTACACTTAAATTCTTTGAGAGCATAAAAAAAAACAAAGATGTAAAGCAACAACAACAACAGAAAGAGCTGGGCAAATCCACTCAAACGACATCAGAACCAGAGGCCAGACACAAATGTATTCCTGTTTTCGCTGCCTAGGACGGTTGAAGGAAAGGTGGGCTGTACAAGAAAAAATAGTATTTGAGGTTAGTGAGTGGATGTTTTAAAGGACAAGCCACCCTGCCTTTGCAGAGTAGGAGTTTGTGTGTGTGTGCGTGCGTGCATGTGGGAGTGTCCCCCGTTGATGTGACAGATTCGTTATTTACACAGCAGTAGCGGTGGCCTAGTCGGCAGGCAGAATAAGGAGGGCCTGGTGTCGTTTCTAGAGGGCAGGAAGGAGGGAGAGAGGGATAGATAGAGAAAGGAAGAGACAGCAGGCGGGCAGGCAGGAGAAAGACGGGCCTGGTGTGTAGAGAGGTGTTGAGAGGGTGGGACGGACGGAGGGTGTGTGTGTGTGTGTGTGTGTGGGGGGGGGTGGAGACAGGCCTGCAGTCGTGTCGACTCCCCAGGGTGAGTGGCAGGAACAGCAGCAGCTGAAGGGTACATCAGCGCCAGCCATGCCTGCCCCATGCCCGGGTATGCACTGTGCCATACTGCCATTCGCTGTGGGCTGAGGTGCTGAGCTATGAGATACAAACATCACCAAAACTTTGCCAACATTTCGTGTTTTTTTCACCCAACCAAATGAAACCAAATCTAAATCAAAACTAGTCGTGGAACTGATGTCTCTGCCCAGTAGGTTGATTATTGCGCCTTAACAAAAAAGGAAAATTATGTTGAAAGGAAAAAGAGGACAGAGCACGCCCCCATTCTCATCGACAGGGCTGTAGTAGAGCAGGTTGAGAGCTTCAAGTTCCTTGGTGTCCACATCACCAACAAACTAACATGGTCCAAGCACACCAAGACAGTTGTGAAGAGGGCACAACAAAACCTCAGGAGACTGAACAATTTGGCATGGGTCCTCAGATCCTCAAAGCCTCTACAGCTGCACCGTCGAGAGCGTTGCATCACTGCCTGGGATGGCAACTGCTCGGCCTCCGACCGTAAGGCACTACAGAGGATAGTTTGTACAGCCCAGTACATCACTGGGGCAAAGCTTTCTGCCATCCAGGACCTCTATACCAGGTGGTGTCAGAAAGGCCCTAAAAGAGAAATGCCCTAAAAATTACCCTAGTCAAAAACGGTTCTCTCTGCTACTGCATGGCAAGCGGTATCAGAGCACCAAGTCTAGGTCCAATAGGCTTCTAAACAGCTTCTACCCCCAAGCCATAAGACTCCTAAACATCTAATCAAATGGCTTCCTGGACTATTTGCATTGCCCCCCCCCACCCCCGTTTTTAGGCTTCTGCTACTCTCTGTTTATTATCCATGCATAGTCACTTTACATCTACCTACATGTACAGTACCAACTCATTCAAGGATTTTTCTTTATTTGTATTATTTTCTACATTGTAGAATAGTAGTGAAGACATCAAAACTATGAAATATCACATATGGAATCATGTAGTAACCAAAAAAGAGTTAAACAAATAAAAATATATTTTATATTTAAAAATCTTCTAAGTAGCCACCCTTTGACTTGATGGCACCTTTGCACACTCTTGGAATTCTCTCAACCAGTTTCACCTGGAAGGCTTTTCCAACAGTCTTAAAGGATTTCCCACATATGCTGAGCACTTGTTGGCTGCTTTTCCATCACTCTGCGGTCCAACTCATCCCAAACTATCTCAATTGGGTGTAGGTCTGGTGATTGTGGAGGCCAGGTCATCTGATGCAGCACTCCATCACTCTCCTTTTTGGTCAAATAGCCCTTACACAGCCTTGAGGACTATTTACATTGCACCTTCCCACCCCCCTCTTTTACACCGCTGCTACTCTCTGGTCGTTATCATCTACGCATACTCCCTTTAATAACTCACTTTCATAACCTACATGTACATATTACCTCAATTACCTTGACTAACCGGTGCCCCGCACATTGACTCTGTACCAGTACCCCCTTGTATATAGTCTTGGTATTGTTATTTTACTGCTGCTCTTTAATTACTTGTTACTTTTATTTCTTATTCTGATTTATATATATTTTTTTAAAAATAATTTTTTTATTTATTCAAATTATTATAGAAATATGTTTTAACTACATTGTTGGTTAGGGGCTTGTAAGTAAGCATTTCACTGTAAGGTCTACCTACGCCTGTTGTATTCGGCACATGTGACTAATACAATTAGATTTGATTTGATTTTAAAATGTACATTGGCTGTTAGGGGAAGTAACGATAAAGGTCAGGTGAATTTACATAGCAGGTTAGGGGAATTGTTAGGTGAAAGTTTAGAATAAGGGTTAGCTAAAATCCTACAGTTGTCCCCGACACCACTCTAACATGCAACCTTTGGATTGCTAGACTGTCGTAGATTACACCCACCCATTCTTGCCAACCAACCTCCTTACTTTCGTTTCTGTCCCACGTAACTAGACCATTAGTAGATCTCATACATCTTGGAGGTGCTCAGAAATACGTAAAGTATATTTCGTATTGCTCTGAGGCCAGGCTGAACTTATCCATTCATTACACCTGCACCTAAGTATTTACTATGGGTTGAAGTTAATTAAGAACTGTTAGAAGTAAAACTACAGTTTAAAGACATCCTCTTCCTAAAGAAATTTAGCCAGACCTCACCATAAATTTACAAACACTGTTTCGGACATTTTAGAGATTTTTATGGGTTACAATTTTATCCCTTACGTAAAAACCACGGGGAAAATCACATGATTGGTGAAAACGTGTTTTTGGAACCCTTCACATTCAACAGAACACGTGAAAATAAAAATGTGTCATTTTTATACACAGTACTTCTAACATACAGTGCTTCAATTGACATCCTTCACATACATGATTATGTTCCTTTATACAGTAATTATCATTATGTCCTCCCCAGGGATTTGAACTCAAAACCTCTTGGTTTACCTGTGGTAAATGCCTGTGGTAAAAACTGATTTCACCTGTATTCTTATACTTTGGAGTTCAAAGTGACTCAGATTTGTTAACAATAAACTCAAGAAAAACTATTTTATTTATCATTGTGATTCAGAAGTAACATTAAAACAGAATAATATGCCCCACCAACAAAATTAAACTATACAGAAAACCCTAACATTTTTTAAATAAGTTAATGAAATCAATGATGAGAGAATAGTCAGATTAACTGATAACTAAAATATTAGTGCAGATGGCGCTCTTTCGCTAAGTGCAGCGATGTATTGTAGGTAATGAATGTGTTTCGGGATGCTACAGACTATGTGGTGCAGCAAAAAGATTAGAGAAAATCATATCCAGAGTTTGTGAGTTCAAATCCTAGGTGGGGTTGTATTTCAGCATACAACTAACTTTAAAACCCCATTTTATTACTTGATAAGGGTTTGGGATGACTTGAAACCATCACGTGAAGTCCTGACGACTGGTCCAAAAAAATGTCCAAACATCCTAACATGATCCTCACCACATGAATTTCAAGTGAACACGTTTCAACATGTGATAAAACACATTTTCACATGACATTTTACATTTCATGTTTTCCAAAACCACATTTTTTTTTTATTTTTTTTACATGTGATATGTCACATGTGAAGTGTTCCAAAAACATGACTTCAAATGTGAGGGGGATGTCAGCAATCTGAATTTCTTACTATGGTCTGTGGCCACAGATCGGCCATAGATTCATTGGCAAGAATACATTTCTGCCCTGCTAAAAGTTACCCAGAATAAAGTCAATAATTGTGTGATTATCTGACAAGACCAACAACAAAGTATCAGTGCTCAGGGAGACTTGACATTAACGCTCTCAGGATTTAAACGTGCAACCTTTTGGTCTGGAATGCATTCAATGTCTCAGCAGCGTCACCAGAAACATTTGTTATCAAGAACATATATCCATACACTCTCAAAAATAAGATTATGGTACGTTGTTTAAAGGTGCACATAAGGTACCTTCAGAGGTACATAGTTCTGGTCCTAAGGTTCCAGTCGGTACCTTTTAAGGTACATATGCACATATAATCTGTACTGAACAAAAATATAAATATAAATGCAACATGTAACAATTTCAAAGACTGAGTTACAGTTCATATAAGAAAATCAGTCAATTGAAATGAATGAATTAATCTATGGATTTGACATGACTTGGGCAGGGGCACAAGCCATTGGTGGGTCTACTGTTTACCCTCACAAAAGGGATATATTACGAACAGAAATACTCCTCAGTTTCATCAACTGTCTGGGTGGCTGGTCTCAGATGACCTCGCAAGTGAAGGAGCTGGATGTGGATGGCTGGCGTGGTTACACATGGTCTGTGGATGTGAATTTAAAAATAAATGAACATGAATGTATCTTTCAACAGCTCTGGTGGACGTTCCTGCAGTCAGCATGCCAATTGCATGCTCCCTCAAAACTTGAGACATCTGTGGCATTGTGTTGTGTGAAAAAACTGCACATTTTAGAGTGGCCTTTTATTGTCCCGAGCACAATGTGCACCTCTGTAAATATCATGCTGATTAATCAGCTTCTTGATATGCCACACCTGTCAGGTGGATGGATTATCTTGGCAAAGGAAAAATGCTCGCTAACAGGGATGTAAAGAAATTTGTGCACAAAATTTGCAAATATGTCAAGGAAAAAGGTGGCTACTTTGAAGAATCTCAAATATAAAATATATTTAGATTTGTTTAACACTTTGGTGGTTACTACATGATTCCATATGTGTTATTTCACAGTTTTGATGTCTTCACTATTATTCTACAACGTAGAAAATAGTCAAAATAAAACCCTGTAATGAGCACGTGTGTCCGAACTTTTGACTGGAACTGTATATATTACAGTTTTACCCCATTTTTCTCCCTATATATCCAATTGGTAGTCATGATCTTGTCTCATCTTCGCAACTCCCCAACAGACTTGAGAGAGACGAAGGTCGAGACATGTCCTCCGAAAGACAGACCGCCAAACCGTGCTGCTTCTTAACACACTGCTCGCTTAACACGGAAGCTGGCTGTGATCGCCTGGAAACGAAACTCATGCTCTAGTGGCGCCTTAGCACCGCAATGCAGTGGTTTAGACCTCTGCACCACTTAGGAAGCCAGTTATTGTAATGTTCGCAGTAATTTACTGTTGCTTATCTGTGACACTCACTGGCCTGACAGTGTAGCAGGAAACTAAGTATTACAATAATAATGATTAATGAAACATTAAATACTGTATAGCTTTTTTAGTATCACAAATACTTGTCAACCTTTGACCTGGCTAGATATCTAACAGCATTCTATATTAGTGTTTATAAGCAGAATACAACAGATCACATTAACTGTGACGACACTCCATCTCATGGGAGACAAGAAAGAGCTAGCTCAAAGCCACACCTCCAATAAGCCACACCTGCAGTATTCTGATAAACCGCCACTTCTACAGTATGCTGCCAACAGCAAGTAATGTTGTCAACAGAAGGGTCAGCGAAGGCACAGTAGGTTACTGGCATGTATTGCTAGTGGCAACCAATTGGTTATCAGTTGTTGTGAATTTGACAATAACTTACTTACAAATGTTTCCAGTTAAGGAAATACAAATTCACTGAAACTTCAAGCAACATTGCCGTTAAATGACTGGAGAATCCACAATAACATCATTACAGTGCAGCTACAGTAGTTAGTGACACATGCTCTTAATAAGGTTGCAGAACAGACAGCGTCAAATGAGGTGCTCAATTTACATTGGGTAACCATCAAACACCCCCACCTATCAAAGTGCAGTAATGATCCTATCTTATATTGAAAATATTGGGTGGGAAAATGTCCCATTATACCTCGAAGATACCGAACTGTACCACGTGAGTTTATATGTGTACCTATGAAGTGTAGCTTTGACTTTTCTGCACCCCAGGGAACAACACCGTACCTTAACCACATACTTATTCATGTGTTTGTGCCCTTTTATTTTATTTATTTTACCTTTATTTAACTTGGCAAGTCAGTTAAGAACAAATTCTTATTTTCAATGACGGCCTAGGAACAGTGGGTTAACTGCCTGTTCAAGGGCAGAACGACAGATCTGTACCTTGTCAGCTCGGGGGTTTGGACTTGCAACCTTCCGGTTACTAGTCCAACGCTCTAACCACTAGGCTACCCTGCCACCCTAATGGATAGTTCAAAAGTTCAGCAAACCATTAGTTTGTTGTTGCTTGTCCTTTTGGCTGAATTTCAGGAGAATTGAAGGAGAACTCGGATTTTAAGGCTGGAATTGTGAAGAACTTTAGAGGGTAGGTGAGTGTCATGCTAATTGCTCCACACAAATGATTGCCATTGTGATCTCAATGTCATACATTTAAAAAAAAATCTGTATGAAAAAAAAAAAATGCATTGACAAGAGACTTGTGGTCGTGGATATGGCATTAGCCCTACAGGGACAATAGTTGAACATCCTTCAAGAACAGGATACACTCAATGTCAGAGTAAGAAGAGATCGCCAAGGGGAAACTGTTTTTGAAGTAAAAATTTATCGATTCCTTTTTTTAGTTAGTGGTTAGATTCTTTGTGATAACCGGGGTACTGCAATTATGATCGGCCTGTCCCTACAGCTAAAGAGATATAGTGGTATCTCAACTCTTGATTTCTTATACAAAAGTAGCCTTACATCAGTAAAGATAGTAGAGCCATCATCTTGAGTAGAGAGGTCTTGTGCTGCCGGTTGAAAGCACTCCGAAAAGGAAACTCATGAGTACAGCTTCACCCGACAATTCGTGACCTTTTTCCCTGGTCACCACTTCCGTGTCTTTTCATGTCAGCGCAATGTCATGCATTTATTTGGAGTGGTCCCTCCATTTCCTATTCTTCAGATTGACAATAAGACAAGGCAGATGGATGGGAGCACAGAGAGGTTGATAGGAAAGTGGTGTGAATCTGCAGACCACAGTGGAAACAGTACCTTCAGAAAGTGATTTTGTTTTGCTACAGCCTGAATTTAAAATGGATGAAATTGAGATGTTTTGTCACTGGCCCACACACAATACCCCACAACGTCAAACTGAAATGATAGTTTTTCCAAACGTTTTGCAAATGAATTCAAAATGAAAATAGCATTCAACCCCTTTATTATGGCAAACGTAAATAGGTTCAGGAGTAAAAATGTGCTTACCAAGTCGCATAATTAAGTTGCATGGACTCAAACTGGGTGCAATAACATTGTTTTAATGTGGTTGAATATGTTTTTAAAATTCAACAAGGCACTAAAATAATACTGCAAAAATGTGACAAAACAATTCACTTTTCGTCCTGAATACAAAGTGTTATGTTTGGGGCAAATTCAATACAACACATTACTGAGTACCCCTCTCCATATTTTCAAGCATTTTCAAGCTGCATCATGTTGTCATAGGTATTCTTGTTATTGTTACGGACTGGGGAGTTTTTCAGGATAAAACATTCACAGAATGGGTCTCAGCACAGGCAAAATCCTAGAGGAAAACCTGGTTCAGTCTGCTTTCCCCTAGACACTGGGAAATTAATTGTCCTTTCAGCAGGACAATAATCTAAAACACAAGGCCAAATCTACGCTAGAGTTGCTTACCAAGATAGTGAATGTTCCTGAGTGGCCGAGTTACAGTTTTGAATTAAATCTACTTGAAAATGTATGCCAATACCTGAAAATGGTTGTCTAGCAATTTTCCAAAAATAAAAATAGTGCCCCCTAGTTTCAAGAGGCTAGCAATGATCAACAACCAGTTTGAAATAGCTTGAAGAATTTTGAAAAAAATAATGGGCAAATGTTGCAAAATCCAGTTGTGGAAAGGTCTTAGAGACTTACCCAGAAAGACTAAGAGCTGTAATCTTTGCCAAAGTATTGACTCAGGGGTGTGATTGTGAGATATTTTGGTATTTCATTTTCAATACATTTGGCAAAACACTTTTTCAATTTGTCCTCATGGGTTATTGTGTGTAGATGGGTGAGGAAAAATCTATTCAATCCATTCAGAATTTAAGCTGTAACACAACAAAATGTGGAATAAGTCAAGGGTTATGAATACTTTATGAAGGTACTATAGGTCATATGAGTCCACCAATGTTACCAGGCAAACATGTTTTACGGTTTGTATGTGTGACTTTGACACATTGAACCGGCAATTAATTGACCAAGTTGCTGTTGAGACGATTTTCAACAGTGCCACAATGGTCTTAGGAAATGGTACAATGGGACATATAACAATTTAGACTATTCTAAACACTACATGAACTTGATTCACATGTTGAATCATCGATGACTCACCAGATGACTGTCACCAAGAGACCTTGAATGCATCGGAGAGCAATACTGTAGCTTAGAGAGGAACAGTGGTCATTGTTTCTGCAAAAGTATTTATGCTTTGTAATATACTAGTCGGCGGAGGTCAATGAGAGAACGAATGAACACGGTCCACTGAATGGTCTCAATGATCAGCATGCTGAAGTAAAACTTACTCTGCATTGGCAAAGTTGACACCGGTCCTACTTCTTGCAAGAGCCACTCAGTTCAGAGAGGGGGTGGGGGAAAAGAGGGAGTGAGAGAGAAAGAGATGAAGAGAGAAAGGGGATGGAAGGAAGGAGAGAGAGGAAGATATAGAGAACAAGGTAGAGAGAAAGAGACACTTTTCAATTATGTTGCATTGATTGACACTCAATACAAAATTATAACACCACACGGTCATTGTACATGACACAAACCACTCGGTCAGCCACCCCTGGCCACCACACCTCTGTCTCTGTACAAGGAAGGAGGAGGGAGTGAGCAGTGAGCAAAACTCTTTCTGGAGAAAAGTGGAAGAGAAAGAGTCCTCTTTGAAATTAGCCTCCCTTAGGGGGTCTCCTGCTACTAAAGAATGTTAGAAGTTCAGGTTCCAGCCACTAGCCTCTGAAAGATGACCTCGTCTGCTGCCAGATGTCCTCTGTGACCAGCCAGTCAAGGGCAGGAAAGGGAGGAGGGCTGGGACATGAGGACTATCAGACCCAGGGTCGGACTGGGACCAGATATTGGCACAGGCATTTTTTAAAACACCATTTTTTTTTATCTAGCCCCCACCACTGTGCCATTTTTTGCCTTGAGGCTCAAATTATTAGCCAAATAATGATCCTCCTGTATAAAAATGTAGACATTAGCTAAAGATGGACAAGCCCGTCTGGCATTTGTCTGAACTGTCCTATAGCCAATCCTTTTCTGTTCAGACCAGTAGAAGGATAGGACAGGGGTGGTGTTCAAGTGTTTGTAATAGCACTAACATGGAATAAAAATGTATAAAATATAATTAAAATATAGAAAATGAAGAATAGGAATATGGAAGTGTTACAGTTTGGCTTTGCAGTTTGGAGGGAATATCACTAAGTATTGTGCAACGGATGTGGCAAAGCTAGTGCTTGACGGTTAATTCATCAACTTTGAGTTAGGGAGGGAGGCGGATAAGCCAACCATCAGAAACCATATTGATCTTCATGTCAATATAAAGCCCTAAAAACCTCCACTTGCCCTTCCTGATGTCTATTTCACCAACATTAGCTGCAAAATGTGCCAATTATACCTAATGCACCTCACTATCCTTAAAACGCTTAATGAACCTCGTTAACCTGCACAAGCGCTTCACCAATCGAGAGGGAGACAACCCTACCGTTAGCGGATGGCAAAGCTGACAAGAGATTTCTCCGAATGTTCAGAAGAAGACGGCGGGCGAGCGACGGTCGGCTCGGCCATTAGCGCCAGCCACAGAGCCAGTCAGCCTGATTTCCTGGACTCCTTGCGAGTGTCTGAATGAGTGCTCTTAAACGCTCCTCATCTCGGGGAAAAAGGGAATCTATTTTTTGCCCATTAGTGCTGGCATTAAGAGCCATTATTTGCCTTAACGGTGCTAACTACCCACTCCCACGTCACCCATCATTACCATTATTATTCCTTGTCTAACTTGAAAGGACACAGGGATGTTTGAAAGGGACTGGGTTTGTTTGGCTGCTCCCGAGGAGAGAGGAGGGGAGGAGGGACGATAAGGGAAGGGGACTGGGATTTTGCTGTCTCTCTGTGCTGAGTTTTGGCATGGTAAGGGAAGGAAGGAGTGAGGGATTGAGAGGGATGCTCAGACACTTGGAGAACAGACTTTACAATGATTACTCACTTGACACTTAGATGCAAGAGAGAAGTTGATTAGTTGGGGGTTTTCCCCCCCAATTTAGTGATATATTCATAAACAAAGGATTGTATTTTCCATACAAAGCTATGGATGGTAGCAACAGCTGAGTTTTTCTGTTAAAATATGATAATAATTTTTATACACTGAACAAAAATGTAAATGCCACATGTAAAGTGTTGGTCAAATGTTTCATGAGCTGAAATAAAAGACCCCAGAAATGTTCCATACGCACAATGATCTTATTTCTCTCAAATTCTGTGCACACATTTGTTTACATCCCTGCTAGTGAGCATTTTATCCTTTGTCAAGATAAAGCGGATTCGTTTTTCTGTGTGTAATAAAGCCCTTTAGTGGGGAAAAACTCATTCTGATTGGCTGGGACTTTGCTCCCCATTGGGTCGGACTGTCTCCCAAGTGGGCGGGCCTATGCTATCCCAGGCCCACCCATGGCTGTGCCCCTGCTCAGTCATGTAAAATACATAGATTAGGGCCTAATGAATTTAGTTCAATTAACTGATTTACTCATGTGAACTGTAACTCAGCAAAAGTTTATGTTTTTGTTCAGTATAGTTCATATGTGTTTAGTGAGTGTATATACAGCCATTAGATTTTGAATGGTTCCTGATAACTCCACTTCTAATCTTAAACCAGATTTTGATCCCTATGCCTTTGGATCTGCCAGCTGAATATTCCCTTCCTTTCACTTTCCAATTGACTGCTGATGAGAACAACTGATACATTTTGTTTCTCAAAATCACTGATTTAAAGCAAGAAGCCACAATAATTCAACAATCATTATCATCTTCTCAATTCCCCTCTTTCTCAATTTAAGCAGACAGAGACAAATATGCTGAGTATACAGGTCCCAGACATTGGTACTTTGAGGAAAAGCTATAATGGCAGCACTGGTCTCACCTGTAATGGCATATGGCCCTCCCTCCCGTTCTCTCTGACTGTGTCCCAAATGGCACCCTATATAGTGTATGGCCCTGGTCAAAGGTAGTGCACTATGTAGAGAATAGGGTGCCATTTGGGACATACACACATCGATCAGATCAGTGCCCCTAAAATAAACATCTGGGCTTCTGCGTGCGTGCGTGCGAGAAAGGGTGGGCAGGGCACAGATCCCATTGCCACGGTGCCCTTGGTGTGGAGTGAAGTGGTGTCCAGTAACAAAGGTGGAGGCCACCAGTACTGAGCAGAGAAGCACTGGGGAGGGAGTTAAAAAGAGTCTGTGTCCTCTAGGAACTAACTTCTGTCTCTGGCTCACAACAACACACACACACACACACACACACACACACACACGCGCGCACACGCACACGCACACGCACACGCACACGCACACACACACACACACACACACACACACACACACACACACTATGACAAATTAACAGCATGATGACTACCCATCAAACTGGGAACATTCTCAGAACATTAGCTAAGATTCCCAGTAAGTTCTAGTTGGGGATTTATCTAACATTAGGAAGATAACATCCCAAAAACGTTTTAAAAAATGTTTTGATAACAATTAAAAAATAAAAAAAACACAAAAGCAGGAATCCACAAGTCGTGGCTGACCCAATGCCGCCACACTTCTTGCGTAGTGTTTTCACTTTGAACGAAAACAAGGGGGTTGGACCCTGAGCAGTCTTGGGCTGGCCTTCTGGGCAAGGTGTGTCTTTACGCTAATCCCGCCTACTCGAATGACTCTGCTGCCCCGGACCTGGACAGCAAGTGAAAGTCAGAAACAAACAGAGCACTGCCAGGCTCCACGAGGGGCATAAGGGGACTTAGCCCCCTCAGTTGAGACATGCACCACCTCAGTTTTAGTTTTAATGGCAAAAAAAATGTCAAATGATTGAGTGAAATGTTGGTGCAAAATCTGTATCTCCGCTGTGCTGTATCAGCATCAAAGACAGAATGTGCCGCGGAGGGTGTGTATGTGTAGGGGGCTATGAAAAGCCTTGTGCGTTTAGGTATGACTCCTTTGGTTTTCCGTAAGAAGCTGGAAAAAATGCTATGGAGGTGGAGATTTTGTGATTAACATGGCTACTTAGGTAAAACTTGAATTGAACATGTTCTAAACTTTCTTGACAAGTTCTGAGGACCTCCAAGACAAGGTCAAATGTATCTGCGTGAACGTGAATGGAATATTATGTTCAACATGAACACCATAAAAAGGTCTTATTTGGAAATTGTGCAGCATTGTGGGAATGTTCTGTGCAACCTATGTAAACATCACAAGAATATTCTTGCAACATCCCAGACAACTCCCATAGCTTAATTAAATGTTCCTGGAACCTTTATAAACATATACCAGGTAGTATTCTTATAACATTATAGTAATGTCCTGTGCAATTTAACTTAAACATTCTAGGAATCACAACTGAGCATATTTCTAGAACCTATCTCTTGTCATATCCCCACAATGTCCCACAATCTAAATAAACATCCTGGGAACTTTAAAGAACACACTACATGTGTTCTGGGAATGTTCTTGTAACATCAGGTGAAAGTGTTTTGCACACTAAAAGAAACATTGTAAAATCCTTCACACAACTGGACAGTTTTTGTGTTTTGGGAAGATATGTCCATACAGTGTTCTCACCAGACTGTTCCCAGAACCTAATGAAACCTTTAAAGAACCGATTATGTGTTTGTGTTTAATATAAATAGTATATGATTATCAGCATGACCGGACAGCTTTCATTTTATGAGAACATTTGCCGCGACCTCAAGAATGTTCTGAGAACTTTCACAGAATCACATTTAGTTTGCTGGGTTCTCTCTCTCTCTCTCTCTCTCTCTCTCTCTCTCTCTCTCTCTCTCTCTCTCTCTCTCTCTCTCCCTCTCTCTCTATCACACGCACTAACGCACACTCCCCTGTGCACACTCCCCTACGCACACTCCCCTACACACACACACACACACACACACACACACACACACACACACACACACACACACACACACACACACACACACACACACACACACACACACACACACACCCCTATACACACGACATCTGTGCTCCCTGGTGACCCTGCCTGGCCAGTGTTTGCGTTTCTGACACATCAGATGAGGAAGTGAGGGGTGGGTGGGAGGACGTGGAGGCGAGCCAGCCGTCCAATCAGCTACTGTGGTTCTCACTTGGTTAACACCTCACTGTGAACACGGTGCCAGGGCCAGTCTCTGTGTGTGTTTGCGTGTGTGTCTGTGTGTATCTGTGTGTGAGTGTGTGTGGGCCCAGTATTACATACCTAGAGCCAGATCAGATCAGCCAGACAGACAGAGTCTCAGAGCATATATATCTGTACAGTACACAGTGACCCTTTGTATCTGTCTTGACTGCATTTAGGGAGAGAGACAGAGACAAAGAGAGAGGTGTGTGTGCTCGGGATGGTTTTATATAGAAGGTATAATCACGCAGCTTTCAAACTCCTTCTGGTGAGCAATTTAATTGTACTGAGAGAAGAGAAAGTTGTCTTCAGCCTGTCTGTCTGTCTGTCTGTCTGTCTGTCTGTCTGTCTGTCTGTCTGTCTGTGTATTTCTCTCGCTCTTTCTCCCTCTCTTCCACACTCTCTCCAAGCTCTGAGAGGTCCTATTATACATAATACTTTAGATTCGTTTGAAATCGTAATGACGCCTCCAGCTTGGAGCAACCATGTGTATTACAAACAGACCAACTATGTGTGTTACCTCTGTTCCAGTCAAGACAACTTATTTGACTTACTTTAGTCAAGACAAAGCATGCCTGCTGTATTGTTCACAGATGTCTCTTGTACGTCTGGATGGGGGAGGGGGGTGGACTAACACCAACAGTGAAACAACTATAGCCCAGGTCTGGATCAGTTTTCTCTCGTTTTCATAATCACAGCAATCAAAGGGGCTTTGTTCGCCGCCATCAAAAACAATGAAGCATGATTAGCCTGGAGGCTCTGTCAAAAATCTCTAACACACACACACACACACACGCTCGCACAGGTACGTACATAAGTGTGGGCACACATACACACAAAAGCACACTCATGCCCAGGAACACCCTTACAAAACCAAAAAACATAACTTTTTTTCACATATGAAACATCTCAAGTTAGATTTTGAACTGTACATTTGATTTTCAAGTGATTGCTTTTCACGTGTGAACTTACAATTCCACATGTGAAGTTTTTTTTATATGAGAAATGGCGAATGTCATTTTCACATGTGAATTTAAAAAAAATGTAACGTGATACCACAAATTTCACGTGAACTACAATTCTCCTCATGTGAAAAGGTGGTGTTAACAGGTGAACTATGTGAAAATATGATTTCACATGTGAAATTAATGTTCAACATGTGAAAACTGCTTATCCACATGTGAAAATGTGAGTTAACCCCAGGAGTCTATTGAAGCAAGTTACATATTCCCTAAAATCCCCATCAAAATCTGTCAGTTTAAACTAGAGATCTGTTTTTTTTGTTGTATTGGATGTTTCTCAATCCACCGCATCCGCCAGCTGTACTTCTGCATCTGTGGTGAAAGGTGCCAGAGCTAGAGTTGTGTTTGTCAGACCATGAGCCATCCCTATAAATCGGTCCTCTCATGAAAACGTCTGTAGCGTCTGAATGGTTCGACCTACACAGTGGTGTTCTCCATTTTGCTCTACGACCCCCACAAGTGTCAGGGGACTTGTCTGAAGGTAACCAGTACCTGATTTTTAAAAAGTATGATGGTAGATTGGTGAAAATATTTCCCGTAAAAAAAAAAAAACATCTCCTATATTTAGGACAGACACATTTAAACCTTGTTTCTTATGAATTGTTTTGTTCACTGTCCTTTAAGCCGTTTATGAATGTTTTATTCAATGCGTTTCTATGGGCTCTGAAGGCCGAAATCAATATTTGATCAACTAAAAAATTGTTGATATATTTTTTTACACCTAAAGGGGTCCTAAAATTCCAAATCAAATAGCTAAATGATCCATAGTATGAGCCTCTTAAAACAATTCCACATGTCATCTTATGTGATTTTCACTTTAAGGGCACCAACACATAGGTTCCATACCACTACCGTTACATTCATTCTGATCTCATCTTGTAAATATGACAGGGAAAGAAGGATAAAGTCACCAACCGACTAATTTGGGACAGACTTGGGACTCACAGCATGCCATCTCTCTAGGCTACTGTGTTTACATCTTCTAATCAGGCTAATTATTTCTGACCAAGTCATCTATGGCTGGTAGTTTCTGCAGTATGTGTTATGTATTCCTGTGTGAGGTAGACAAAGGGCCCTGCATGTAAAACCTTCTAACATTGTTCCTCTGGTGGCCATCCACCCCCGCAAGAACCACTAGAGCTACAGATGGACTGTACTCCTCTATCTCCCTTCATCCCGGCGAGCGCTTGCCTTGGCCCACGTTTTCTCATGTTAAATTGGACTAGTTAAAGTGTCCTCTCTATGCAGCCTGGGAGACGGCAGAGAGACGGCGTGCACCGCTCTTTGGGGATCTCTCCCAGCCTGTGTCCCAAATGGCACCCTATTCCAAATAGCACCCATAGGGCTCTGGGCAAAAGTAGTATACTAAATAGTGAAATAGGGTGCCATTTGGGAGGCAGACCCATACTGTTCAGAGGAAACCACCCGGGACTCTGGGCATGAGGAGATTGTGTGTCTCTCCTAGCGGACGTCCTATTATATGCTTTTTCGCCTGAGAGTGGCACCATCTTGAGCGGGGACGTGCGAGCGAACCAGATGGGGTCCATTCACACCACTTTGAGACACCAAGAGTTTGGGGAGGCACCCTGCAGACACTTCTTGTTATCTTTTGCCACCAATCAAGTGACATTTATTTTCTTTTTTTCTCTTTCTCGTTCTCTATCTTTCTCTACTCTTCTTTCTTCCGTAAGTTGAATTTTCATGTTTAGGGCTCGTTGTTGCATTGTTTTCCCCGGGTGTCGACTGTAAATTCAGAGGAATTTTTGACCCAGCTTTTTACTGCTATTCTGGCCCCCATTTTCAATTATCACTCTAATTCTGAATATTTCATCCCTAGCAGTGTATGTATGTGTCTCGGTGTCTGTGTGTTTTTTTACTCGTGGGGAACCCCACAAAAATAGTAAACAAGGAAAAATGTGACCAAATGAGGACATTTTGTTAGTCTCCACAAGGTCAAATGCTATTTCTAAGGGGTTTAGGGTTAGGAGTTAGGGTAGACTTAGATTTAGAGTTAGTAGTTAGGGTCAGTTATATTGTAGGTGTTTTTTTTAGGGTTAAGGTTCGGTATTGGGGTTAAGGTTAAGGTTAGGGTAATGGGTAATGTGTGTGTGTGGGTGTGGGTATGTCGGAGGTGGGTCAGAGGAGGACTATCTGTACAGTGTTTTGCTGGCACCTTGGAAGGTATGAAGGCCGCTCTAGCATTCTTCTTTTCTAATCAGTGTGGGGAGGGGAAAAAGCACATGAGCACTTATTCATGGCTGCCATTCATGGAGACGCAGCCTTATTTTCTGCATGAAGGCAGAATGCATATTTCAAATGTGAGAAGAATAGGCTCTCAAATAAGCGAGGGTTTCAACCCTGAGCCCTTTCTCTCTCTCTGGGACAAAAGACAGAGGATCTGGCAGGCTCTTGGCCTATCAATAATGAATGTAAGGAGAATGGTGTTCACTTATGGCAAGGGTGGGTATATTGTAGAGGCTGTGTGTGTGTGTGTGTGTGTATGTGTGTGTGTGTGTGTGTGTGTGTGTGTGTGTGTGTGTGTGTGTGTGTTTGTGCGTGTGTGCGCACACACGAGTCTCTGCGTGCGAACTGCGCCTGTGTGTGCGCGCGCATGCTGTGTCTCTCTGTGTGTGTGTGTGTGTGTCACTGTGCCCATGAGCAGTTAGATCCTGTGCGAGTGCGTCACTGTGTTGGTGTGTGGGTAGATGTGTAGGCAAAGAGGGCCTTTGGCCGGCCTTCATCACATCTGTCAAAATAACTACAAAGCACACACACATATTGGCACTTTTGTGTGTGGCACATCTCTCTAGCAGTGGAAGAGTGTGTCAGTGGAAGTTGCAAAGTGAAGGCAATTGTTTGTTTTTTTTATCTCCAAGACGTGACCCACTGGTTACAGACGTAAATTCAACATCTTTTCCAAGTTGGGCCAATGTAAATTCATTGAAATGACGTGGAAACAACATTGATTCAATGAACGTCTCTAATGATGATACTCAGGTACCACTCACTGCTCAGGGGCGTTTCTAGGATTTGAAAACATTGGGGGCTTAGCCCAATGCTTCAACAGCTACATGCATGAATTTGGAGCATTTTGAGATGAATATTGAGAGATTAGAACATTGAGAGAATATATCTGTTTCAGGTAACTTGCATCTTCCCACCTGCTACAGCAGACACTGCCGGTACTCAATGGCAGTTGCTACTGTGGGTCTCTCCACTCTGGAACACATACAGTGCATAAAGAAAGTACTCAGACCCCTTGACTTTTCCCCCATTTTGTTATGTTACAGACTTATTCTAAAATGGATTAAATATTTTTTTCCCTCATCAATCTTCACACAATACTCAATAATGACAAAACAAAAACAACTTTTTGAACTTTTTGCAAATGTATTCAAAATTGAAAAGAATAAGGACTCTTCACTCAGTACTTTGTTGAAGCACCTTTGGCAGCGATTACAGCCTTGAGTCTTCTTGGGGATGACACTACAAGCTTGGCACACCTGTGTTTCGGGAGTTTCTCCCATTCTTCTCTGCAGATCCTCTCAAGCTCTGTCAGGTTAGATGGTAGCGTTACTGCACAGCTTTTTCAGGTCTCTCCAGAGATGTTTGATCAGGATTCAAGTCCGGGCTCTGTCTGGGCCACTCAAGGACATTCAGAGACTTATACCGAAGCACCTTCTGCATAGTCTTGGCTGTGTTCTTCGGGTCATTGTCCTGTTGAAAGGTGAACTTTTGCCCCAGTCTGAGGTCCTGAGCACTCTGGAGCAGGTTTTCAACAAGGATCTCTCTGTACTTTGCATGATTCATTTTTCCCTCTATGCTGATTAGTCTCCTTGCCACTGAAAAATGCTGCCACCACAATGCTTCACTGTAGGGATGGTGACAGGTTTCCTCTAGACGTTATGCTTCGCATTCAGGCCAAAGAGTTCAATCTTGGTTTCATCAGACCAGAGAATCTTCTTTCTCATGGTCTGAGAGTCCTTTAGGTATCTTTTGGCAAATTCCAAGTGGGCTGTCAGGTGCCTTTTACTGAGGAGTGGCTTACATCTGGTCTCTCTACCATAACGGCCTGATTGGTGGAGTGCTGCAGAGATGGTTGTCCTTCCGGAAGGTTCTCCCATTTCCACAGAGGAACTCTGGGGCTCTGTCAGAATGACCATCAGTTCTTGGTCACCTCCCTGACCAAGGCCCTTCTCCCCTGATTGTTCAGTTTGGCCAGGCAGCCAGCTTCAGGAAGAGTCTTGGTGGTTCCAAACTTCTTTAATTTAAGAATGATGGAGGCCATTGTGTTCTTAGGAACCTTCATTGCTGCAGAAATGTTTTGGTATCCTACCCCAGATCTGTGCCTCGACACAATTCTTTTTCAGAGCTCTACAGACAATTAATTCGACCTCATGGCTTGGTTTTGTTCTGACATGCACGGTCAACTGTGGGACCTTATATAGACAGGTGTGTGCCTTTCCAAATTTCCAGTTACCACAGCTGGACACTAATCAAGTTGTAGAAACATCTCAAGGATGATCAATGGAAACAGGATGCACCGGAGCTCAATTTTGAGTCTCATAGAAAAGGGTCTGAATACTTATGTATTTTTTTATATTTTTAATACATTTGCAAAAATTCTAAAAATGTGTTTTTGCTTTGTCATTATGGGGTATTGTGTGCAGATTGATGAGAGGAAACAACTGTTTAATCCATTTTTAGGTACGACTGTAAAGCAACAAAATGTGGGGAATGTCAAGGCGTCTGAATACTTTCCGAATGCATCGTACAGCTACGGTGTATTGCCAAAAACCTTCATACCACTCAACTGTGATAAAGAATCCCACAGAACACACACACACGCACGCACGCACGCACGCACGCACACACACACACACACACACACACACACACACACACACACACACACACACACACACACACACACACACACACACACACACACACACAGAGTTTGGTAATTAAAATCCATAGAGCAGCTTTAAGTGATACTATGTACTCACTCCTCCTCTGTCTTTCTCCATCACTTTCTCTGTGTCGTCTGTTGCTGTCTCTCGTCTGCCCTCTTCTGTTGCCGTCTCTCTTGTCTGCCCTCTTCCGTTGCTGTTTCGTCGTCTTCTATGTTGCTGCCTCTCTTGTCTACCCTCCTCTCTCATCCTGTCCTGGTTGTAAAAAAGTGTCAAAGTAAACAGAGTCTACATGAACAGCACAATGCTGCGTTTCTCAACGGAGTATTCTAACCAGTCAAAGGTTCCCAACCACTTGTGTTGAAAGGTCATCTTTTTCAATCCAAAACGGTTAAAGGGGATACTGGGGTAGCTTCACTTGTTTTGGGCCTGTGTCTGGGTCACCTAAATCATCCTCTCCCCTACCAGTTGCCCCTGGCAGCTACAGTTTGAACTGCTCCACTCATCATCTGCAAGGTAGCAAGGTAGAGGTGCGACATGTCATCAGTTAGTTTTAAAATCACGGTATACTGACACGACCTGGGCAACTCGACTGTCAAGAGAAATTGGTCACTCTTTATTTGGTCATACTATGAACAAACTATCTATTCATATGTAACTGTTTGCTAAGGCTATGGTTAGGGTTAGGGTGTTGTCTAGAATAAGGGTTAGGGTTAAGTCTAGGGTTAGGATAAGGGTTAAGGTTAGGGTTAGGTCTAAGGTTAAGGTTAGTAGATAGTTAGTTGAAATGTTACTGATAGACTGTAGATAGTCTGTAGAGCAAATAAAGTGTTACCGAAAAATGAATATAACAGAATAACAGAACCTGCACAGCCCCTAGGCTATATGAAAATAAAGATACATGAACCCACCCAAAATAACCTGCAGAACGTTTAAGTCCCTATGATTCATTTGAATCAGTTCTACCGGCTACTGTGAGATCTTTTTAAGGACACCTAATTTAATTAAAGGGCCTATGTATTTTTTTTGTTTTGTTCACCTACAATCAACCCACAACGCCGGCCATCTTTTCCCCTCTCCTTCCGGCTACCATCTCCTTTCCCTTTTAAGTTCAAGTTGGTTTATTTGTCATAGACACATGAAATACAGTTGAAGTCTGAAGTTTACATACAGTTAGGTTGGAGTCATTAAAACTCGTTTTTCAACCACTCCACACATTTCTTGTTAACAAACAATAGTTTAGGCAAGTCGGTTAGGACATCTACTTTGTGCATGACACAAGTAGTTTTTCCAACAACTGTTTACAGACAGATTATTTCACTTATAATTCACTGTATCACAATTCCAGTGGGTCAGAAGTTTACATACGCTAAGTTGATTGTGCCTTTAAAAAGCTTGGAAAATTCCAGAAAATGTTGTCATCATTTTAGAAGCTTCTGATAGGCTAATTGACATCATTTGAGTCAATTGGAGGTGTACCTGTGGATGTATTTCAAGGCCTATCTTCAAATTCAGTGCCTCTTTGCTTGACATCATGGAAAAATCAAAAGAAATCAGCCAAGACCTCAATTTTGTTTTGTAGACCTGGTTCATCCTTGGAAGCAATTTCCAAATGCCTGAAGGTACCACATTTATCTGTACAAACAATAGTATGCAAGTATAAACACCATGGGAACATGCAGCCGTCATACTGCTCAGGAAGGAGACGCGTTCTGTCTCCTCGAGATGAACGTATTTTGGTGTGAAAAGTGCAAATCAATCCCAGAACAACTGCAAAGGACTTTGTGAAGATGCTGGAGGAAACGGGTACAGAAGTATCTATATCCACATTATAACGAGTCCTATATCGACATAACCTGAAGGCCGTTCAGCAAGGAAGAAGCCACTGCTCCAAAACCGCCATAAAAAGCCAGACAATGGTTTGCAACTGCACAAGGGGACGGAGATCATACTTTTTGGAGAAATGTCCTCTGGTCTGATGAAACAAAAATAGAACTGTTTGGCCAGCGTCATGTTGTGGCGGTGCTTTGCTGCAGGAGGGACTGGTGCACTTCACAAAATAGATGGCAACATGAGGAAGGAAAAGTATGTGGATATATTGAAGCAAGACATCAGTCAGGAAGTTAAAGCTTGGTTGCAACTGCGTCTTCCAAATGGACAATGACCCCAAGCCTACTTCCAAATTTTTGGCAAAATGGCTTAAGGACAACAAAGTCAAAGTATTGGAGTGGCCATCACAAAGCCCTGACCTCATCCTAGAGAAATTGTGTGGGCAGAACTGAAAAAGCATGCCTACAAACCTGACTCAATAACACCAGCTCTGTCAGGAGGAATGGGCCAACATTCACCCAATTTATTGTGGGAAGCTTGTGGAAAACTAATAAGCCATACTTATTTTCCACCATAATTTGCAAATAAATTCATTAAAAATCCTACAATGTGATTTTCTGGATTTTTTTTCTCTGTCATAGTTGAAGTGAACCTATGATGAAAATTACAGGCCTCTCTCAATTTTTTAAGTGGGAGAACTTGCACAATTGGTGGCTGACTAAATACTTTTTTGCCCCACTGTATTTGGCTAATGTGTATGTAAACTTTCGTCTTCAACTGTACATGGAGTACACAGTGAAATGCTTACTTGCACATTCGCCTCTCGACAATGCAACAACATTAGAAAAAATTAAGTAGCTAAGTGATTAAAAAAAGCAATAAAACCAAAAGCTGAAATAAATAATTTCACCGATGTAATAATGTGCATTTTTAAAAATGTTGTTTTAAAATAGTTACGTAGCCTATATTAACACTTTTTTTGGTTACTGTGTTATTTCATAATTTTGATGTAATCACTTTTATTCTACAATGTAGAAAACAGTACAAATAAAGAAAAACCATTGAATGATTATTTGTGTCAAAACAGGAACCTAGTCTTGTGTCGCGGGTGACTACTTCACAGGAGAGCCGTTTCAGGGACCTAGTCTTGTGTCGCGGGTCACTACTTCACAGGAGAGCCGTTTCAGGGACCTAGTCTTGTGTCGCGGGTGACTACTTCACAGGAGAGTCGTTTCAGGGACCTAGTCTTGTGTCGCGGGTGACTACTTCACAGGAGACCCGTTTCAGGGACCTAGTCTTGTGTCGCGGGTGGCTACTTCACAGGAGACCCATTTCAGGGACCTAGTCTTGTGTCGCGGGTGACTACTTCACAGGAGACCCGTTTCAGGGACCTAGTCTTGTGTCGCGGGTGACTACTTCACAGGAGACCCGTTTCAGGGACCTAGTCTTGTGTCGCGGGTGACTACTTCACAGGAGAGACGTTTCAGGGACCTAGTCTTGTGTCGCGGGTGACTACTTCACAGGAGAGCCGTTTCAGGGACCTAGTCTTGTGTCGCGGGTGGCTACTTCACAGGAGAGCCGTTTCAGGGACCTAGTCTTGTGTCGCGGGTGGCTACTTCACAGGAGAGGCGTTTAAACGTGAACTACATTTTTTTTCCAGCAAAATGCATTTTTTTTTGGCTGAAATGCCTTCTCGAACATGTGAACTTTCATGTGCCTTAACAACAATCCTGTATGCTGTGATAAAAAAGATTACACATTTACCTGATTTGTTTGATATTAATAGTTAGCAATTAGTACTTAACAAAGAGGAGGATATTTCTGTTCTGTTAGTGTCTGTGTTTTATGGTCTCCACTCTAGTTCCCTGCAGCTAATCTGGGCATATGGTCACTAGAGATGGCTTGAGCTGACAAATTAGGTAAAGCTGAATTAAATAAACTAGATGTGGTGGGTGTAACCGAGATAGTGATAGCCAGGAGGAATTTAGAACAATTCCTCATTGTCAGTAAATCATCCTTGCATCTGGGAAACTAAGCCAGGGTGGGGTTAAGACAACAATCCACGTACAGATAACGACAGGATGAACCCAGAGTGGCTTATGATGCTCCTTGGTCTGCATGAGGGGTGTTAAACTAACCAGTGAGCATGGTTAGTGTCAGCTATATAAAGTACTCTGCATTATTGCAATAATTAATCGATATTAAATAAAGATGATTGTTTGAAGAAATGACCAAATCTCTCTCAGTACTGAATTTCCACAACAATGCCAATACAATAAAACATGTTATGTTATGAGCCTAATTGGTTAGCCACAGAAAAAGTCAGCAACCTTCCCACTTGCCATGATTGGCTGAGATAATGAGTGGGCTGGTCATGCCGAGAGATGAGTTTGGATTGGTCCGCCATATAGCACACTGCTGTCTATTTGAGCTGGTCAGTATGTGTAGGTAATCCTGTTTAACGCAGGTTTTTTTTTTATGTATAGCATTATACAACTTCATAAGCGTTGCTCTCCACTTTCTGGAGGACCGAGTTCTGAAATCAGTGGAATTCGTGTGTGATAGCTAAAGAGATGGATAAAACACCTGTCTCCTGATTAAATCTTTAAATTCAGGGCAACCATGGCATCCGTGACAGGAGACGCGTCCATCTATGATGTGTACAAGTAAGATAGTTTAGGTAGGTATATTTTCAGATATTACATGTTTCTAATTTTGACAGAAAGTGATTTCATTTCAAGTTAAGGTGTACTGGTAGCTAGCTAACATTAGTTGGCTGGCTCGCTAGCTAACATTACGTGTATGCTCTTATTATTCATATCTCAGAGCCATTTACTTGGCTCGTTATAGCCCAATGTTAGCTAGCTAACATTGAACCTGGTTGGTTAGCTACCTGCAGTTGCCTTTTCATTTTTATTTCACCTTTATTTAACTAGGTAGGCTAGTTGAGAACAAGTTCTCATTTATAACTGCGACCTGGCCAAGATAAAGCAAAGCAGTGTGACACAAACAACAACACAGAGTTACATATGGAATAAACAAACATACAGTCAATAACACAATAGAAAAAAATAATTTAAAAAGTCTATATACAATGTGTGCAAATGAGGTAAGACAAAGGGAGGTAAGGCAATAAGCCATAAAGGCTAAATAATTTCAATTTAGCAAAATAAACACGTGACTGATAGATGTGTAGAAGATGAATGTGCAAATAGAGATACAAAGGAGCAAAAATAAATAACAGTATGGGGATGAGGTAGTTGGATGGGCTATTTACAGATGGGTGCAGTGATCTGTGAGCTGCTCTGACAGCTGGTGATTGAAGTTAGTGAGGGAGTTAAGCGTCTCCAGCTTCAGGGATTTTTGAAATTCGTTCCAGTCATTGGCAGCAGAGAACTGGGAGAAAAGGCGGCCAAAGGAGGAATTGGCTTTGTGGGTGACCAGTGAAATATACCTGCTGGAGCGCGTGCTATGGGTGGGTACTGCTATTGTGACCAGTGAGCTGAGATAAGGCGGGGCTTTACCTAGCAAATACTTTTAGATGACCTGGAGCCAGAGGGTTTGGCAATGAATATGAAGCGAGGGCCAGCCAATGAGAGCATACAGGTCGCAGTGGTGGGTAGTATATCGGGCTTTAGTGACAAAACGGATGGCACTGTGATAGACTACATCCGATTTGCTGAGTAGAGTGTTAGAGGCTATTTTGTAAATGACATCGCCGAAGTCAAGGATCGTCAGGATAGTTTTATTTTCATTTTTCGAGAGTATGTTTGGCAGCATGAGTGAAGGATGCTTTGTTGCGAAATAGGATGCCGATTCTACATTCAATTTTGGATTGGAGATGCTTAATGTGAGGGTAGTAACGTCATGAGTTGGGATTATACTGTAGTTCATTGTTTAGTTAGCTAGCTAGCTATGTGTCTTAACAAAAGACTAGAATGTTACTGCAACAACTGTTGATAGACTTGACGTTAGCTGGTAAATTCCCTCTGGCTATCTACTCCGATTTCAGACCACAGGTAAGATAGTCTAGCTAGCTACATTTTTAGATATTACATGTTTCTAATTTTGACATAAAGTATTTTAATTTCAAGTTAAAGTGTACTGTTAGCTAGCTAGCAAGCTAACGTTACATGTATGATCTTATCATTCGTATCTCAGAGGCATTTGTTTGGCTAGTTATAGCCTATTTTTAGCTAGATAACATTGAACCTGATGGGTACCTTCAGATTCATGCAGGGTAGTAATGTCATGAGTTGGGATTATGGTTCATTGTTTAGCTAGCTAGCTAAATGTCTTAACAAAAGACTCCATAATGCAAGTAACCATTTTGGGTGGGTTCGTAAATTCAGTTTGGCCAGCTACTCCGATATCAGAGCACTCTCATTTGAGTGTGCCAGAGCGCAGAATAACTGATGAATTTACAAACGCTCAACACTCGTTGAATATGGCCCATGTCAGTAAACGTCGGCAAAAAAGCTTTATTAAATTGTTGCCAGCATCACAGGTACAGTCACCAATGCTCTGGATAACCTGAAAACAGCCTAACCAGCTCTGCTAGGGAGAGTAAAATTCACAGAGTTTGGGTGGGGGCTGAAGCTTAAGAGGGTGTGAACGATGAATGGGTGTAGACAAAGAAGAGCTCTCCAGTATGTATCACAACATTCAAAGGCCATTTTTTCAAAAGTGAGGTTACAAGTTCATACATTTTCAAAGCAGAATTACTTTCCCATTGTTCCTCAAATGCTGTGCTTGATATACCATTTTGTAGCTCTGTGTCTCTGCTTTTATCCAATGTAAAAAACACAATTTCAAATGTTGCTACATAAGACTGAATCAAGGCAGTCGGTCACATATGACAGACACTTCAAAACCTTAATTCCGTATGATAATTTTTTTATGTCTGTCTTTTTTTTTTTTTACATTTATGGTTGAGTTATTCAATGTGTTTTTATAGGCTATAGTAGTAGGCCAAACTCAATATTTTATCAAATAGTTTTTTATGTATATATTTTTATATACCTAAAGGGTTCCTCACATTCTTAATCAAACAGATAAATGATTCATGGTATGACCATCTTAAAACATTTTCATGTGCTAGCAGACCCTCCCCCACCCCCAACGGCTTACACTTGTAGAGGTTAAATAACTCTGACCGACAACTTTAAAGATGCTGAGTGCTAACACTATCTTATTAGCATTAGCAAACCCTTCAGAGGGAGACTAGCTAGTTACTCATTTAAAATGAGGGGTCCTCAAGGGTTCTTTGGGAGGGGTGATGGTTCTATGTGGAACCATACTGACTCAAATAACCCTTTGAGCTCTTCAATGGTGGTTTACAGGTTTTTCTTTGCTCTTTTTGAGATAATTCAAATGTGGAGGAAGTTGCTAATTCAAATATTTTCGGCAGTGGTTTGCTTACAGCTCTATTTGTGCAACCGTAAGTGTGTCATTCCAGTTGATCTAATATGTTGTGTTATGCCATTACATATTATGTATGATTGTGGCCAGCGATAGTGTCTTAAGAAAGACTCACATATGGCCTTGTGTCAATTGAGAATGGTTTATTAAATCAGTCAGTGGTTCTCAATTCTCTCCTCAGGGACCCCTCCAGCTGTTCCAGGGGTAGCTCACTTGATTCAACTAGTCAATTAACACAATAGTAACACCTATGGTATTTTAACAATATAATATGGTTGACCAGAATAAAAAAAAATAAAAAAAATGCATGGGTTGTAACCATAGCAGAACCCTTCTTTGGTGCAATACATAATAAATGAAAAAACATCTTTAAAGAAGCCTTAGGAAACGGTTCATTACATCAACGTACATGTTCCATTTAGAACCTTATGAGCATGGTTCTTTTGTTGAGGAAACGGTTCATTACATCAACGTACATGTTCCATTTAGAACCTTATGAGCATGGTTCTTTTGTTGAGGAAACGGTTCATTACATCAACGTACATGTTCCATTTAGAACCTTATGAGCATGGTTCTTTTGTTGAGGAAAGGGTTCATTACATCAACGTACATGTTCCATTTAGAACCTTATGAGCATGGTTCTTTGTTGAGGAAAGGGTTCATTACATCAACGTACATGTTCCATTTAGAACCTTATGAGCATGGTTCTTTTGTTGAGGAAACGGTTCATTACATCAACGTACATGTTCCATTTAGAAACTCATGAGCATGGTTCTTTTGTTGAGGAAAGGGTTCATTACATCAACGTACATGTTCCATTTAGAACCTTATGAGCATGGTTCTTTTGTTGAGGAAAGGGTTCATTACATCAACGTACATGTTCCATTTAGAACCTTATGAGCATGGTTCTTTTGTTGAGGAAACGGTTCATTACATCAACGTACATGTTCCATTTAGAACCTTATGAGGATGGTTCTTTTGTTGAGGAAAGGGTTCATTACATCAACGTACATGTTCCATTTAGAACCTTATGAGCATGGTTCTTTTGTTGAGGAAACGGTTCATTACATCAACGTACATGTTCCATTTAGAACCTTATGAGCATGGTTCTTTTGTTGAGGAAAGGGTTCATTACATCAACGTACATGTTCCATTTAGAACCTTATGAGCATGGTTCTTTTGTTGAGGAAAGGGTTCATTACATCAACGTACATGTTCCATTTAGAACCTTATGAGCATGGTTCTTTTGTTGAGGAAAGGGTTCATTACATCAACGTACATGTTCCATTTAGAACCTTATGAGCATGGTTCTTTTGTTGAGGAAACGGTTCATTACATCAACGTACATGTTCCATTTAGAAACTCATGAGCATGGTTCTTTTGTTGAGGAAAGGGTTCATTACATCAACGTACATGTTCCATTTAGAACCTTATGAGCATGGTTCTTTTGTTGAGGAAAGGGTTCATTACATCAACGTACATGTTCCATTTAGAACCTTATGAGCATGGTTCTTTTGTTGAGGAAACGGTTCATTACATCAACGTACATGTTCCATTTAGAACCTTATGAGGATGGTTCTTTTGTTGAGGAAAGGGTTCATTACATCAACGTACATGTTCCATTTAGAACCTTATGAGCATGGTTCTTTTGTTGAGGAAACGGTTCATTACATCAACGTACATGTTCCATTTAGAACCTTATGAGCATGGTTCTTTTGTTGAGGAAAGGGTTCATTACATCAACGTACATGTTCCATTTAGAACCTTATGAGCATGGTTATTTTGTTGAGGAAAGGGTTCATTACATCAACGTACATGTTCCATTTAGAACCTTATGAGCATGGTTCTTTTGTTGAGGAAAGGGTTCATTACATCAACGTACATGTTCCATTTAGAACCTTATGAGCATGGTTCTTTTGTTGAGGAAACGGTTCATTACATCAACGTACATGTTCCATTTAGAACCTTATGAGCATGGTTCTTTTGTTTAGGAAACGGTTCATTACATCAACGTACATGTTCCATTTAGAACCTTATGAGCATGGTTCTTTTGTTGAGGAAACGGTTCATTACATCAACGTACATGTTCCATTTAGAACCTCATGAGCATGGTTCTTTTGTTGAGGAAAGGGTTCATTACATCAACGTACATGTTCCATTTAGAACCTTATGAGCATGGTTCTTTTGTTGAGGAAACGGTTCATTACATCAACGTACATGTTCCATTTAGAACCTTATGAGCATGGTTCTTTTGTTGAGGAAACGGTTCATTACATCAACGTACATGTTCCATTTAGAACCTCATGAGCATGGTTCTTTTGTTGAGGAAACGGTTCATTACATCAACGTACATGTTCCATTTAGAACCTTATGAGCATGGTTCTTTTGTTTAGGAAACGGTTCATTACATCAATGTACATGTTCCATTTAGAACCTTATGAGCATGGTTCTTTTGTTTAGGAAACGGTTCATTACATCAACGTACATGTTCCATTTAGAACCTTATGAGCATGGTTCTTTTGTTGAGGAAACGGTTCATTACATCAACGTACATGTTCCATTTAGAACCTTATGAGCATGGTTCTTTTGTTTAGGAAACGGTTCATTACATCAACGTACATGTTCCATTTAGAACCTTATGAGCATGGTTCTTTTGTTGAGGAAACGGTTCATTACATCAACGTACATGTTCCATTTAGAACCTCATGAGCATGGTTCTTTTGTTGAGGAAAGGGTTCATTACATCAACGTACATGTTCCATTTAGAACCTTATGAGCATGGTTCTTTTGTTTAGGAAACGGTTCATTACATCAACGTACATGTTCCATTTAGAACCTCATGAGCATGGTTCTTTTGTTGAGGAAACGGTTCATTACATCAACGTACATGTTCCATTTAGAACCTTATGAGCATGGTTCTTTTGTTGAGGAAACGGTTCATTACATCAACGTACATGTTCCATTTAGAACCTCATGAGCATGGTTCTTTTGTTGAGGAAAGGGTTCGGTAATAGGGTGTTTATTTTCCCCCATTAACGTTTGTAAACAATGTTTAATAAAAATGATCTACATAGTGCAACGGATGTGTGGTTATGTAAACTCATATCAGACAACAGCCTGAAATATTACAAAAAACACATATTTATTCCCTTATGTTTGTATTTATTCCCTTATGTTTGTATTTATTCCCTTATGTTTTTCTATTTATTCCCTTATGTTTGTATTTATTCCCTTATGTTTTTCTATTTATTCCCTTATGTTTGTATTTATTCCCTTATGTTTTTCTATTTATTCCCTTATGTTTGTATTTATTCCCTTATGTTTGTATTTATTCCCCTTATGTTTGTATTTTTTCCCTTATGTTTGTATTTATTCCCTTATGTTTGTATTTATTCCCTTATGTTTGTATTTATTCCCTTATGTTTGTATTTATTCCCTTATGTTTGTATTTATTCCCTTATGTTTGTATTTTTTCCCTTATGTTTGTATTTATTCCCTTATGTTTGTATTTATTCCCTTATGTTTGTATTTATTCCCTTATGTTTGTATTTTTTCCCTTATGTTTGTATTTATTCCCTTATGTTTGTATTTATTCCCTTATTTTTGTATTTATTCCCTTATGTTTGTATTTATTCCCTTATGTTTGTATTTATTCCCTTATGTTTGTATTTATTCCCTTATGTTTGTATTTATTCCCTTATTTTTTTGTATACGCTACATTCGGAAAGTATTCAGACCACGACTTTTTCCACATTTTTTTTAACGTTAGAGCCTTAAATCTACATACCCCATAATACCCCTACATACCCCTACATACCACATAATACCCCTACATACCCCTACATACCCCATAATGACAAAGCGAAAGCAGGTTTTTTAGAAGTGTATTTCCATAAGTACTTAGACCATTTCCTATGACACTCGAAATTGAGCTCAAGTGCATACTGTTTCTATTTGTCATCCTTGAGATGTTTCTACAACTTGATTCGAATCCACCTGTGGTAAATTCAATTGATTGGACATGATTTGGACATGATTTGAACATTGGACATGACGGCGATTAAGGCACCTCTCGGATCCAGAGGGGTTGGGTTAAACATTTTGGTTGAATGCATTCAGTTGTGCAACTGACTAGGTATCCCCTTTCCCTTTCTCTTTTTTACCTGCCTGTCTGTTCGTCTCTCTATCTGTCTCTCTGTCTGCTACAGTGGAACAGAGCCTGCATTTGCATGTTGCTACCTGACGAGTGGAATGGCACAGATTACGGGGGGGGGGGGGGGGGGGGAGATGAGGGGGGCAACTAAGGATGGAACTGAGCCCCCAGTGAAAGGAAGAGAAGAAAAAAAAGAAAAATAAGGGGAAAAAACAGCCTGCAGACACAAAGCGATGTAAGGAGCATCTTGGCTCTGGATAGGGCTGTAGACGGAGATGAAGGAATAGAAGAATGTACCCTCCTACTCTATTGAATAGGTGTCTGTTCTAAGCACACTTGCCATTCAGTCATATCCGAATATTAGACAGCGGGAGCGAACGCCGCTAGGATCAGAGAATCATTGAAGTTCTTACCATGGAATTAATGCGTACGGCAGCCGGCGCGTCGCCGCGGAAACATTATAAACCTTTCTAGAAATAATTATTACCTCTCCGACAAGGTAATATTTTAGGGGCCAAGAACATAGTGGAAATTCCGAGAGGGTGAAGAAGAGAAGCAGTTCTCAATTTTGTTGTGCTGTTGCCATATATTTTATCAAAATATGTTATGGACTTGTTATTTTTTGTGATAGTTCTACCTTCTGCTATTGTGTGACCTATTGAAATGACTGATTGTTCAATATGGCTTGTGAGTGTGTATTGTTGTCTAGAGAGCCCACATCCCTCCACCCCAGTCTCCCACTATACAGAACATCAGATATCATTCTACTCAAACCAGAACCTCCCTTTATCGACATCACATAGAATATGTACATGAATCAAACAAACGAATAGACAACAAATAGGCCGTGTGTATGTCATGTGTGTGTGTGTGTGTGTGTGTGTGTGGGGGGGGGGGGGGGGGGGGGGGGTCTGTTCGTGCATGTGCGTGTGTTTGGGGACAGATTTGTCCTCTAGCTGGCAGATGCCCAGTGCATCACAGCTGGGTCCCAGGCCACTAGAGGGTCATGGGTACCCAAGATGCCATTTGGGCCCCAGGCATGTTGTTGGGTCCTCAGACATGCACTCCTGTTTTTGGATCTTTTCACTGCCCAGCGCCAATGCCAGAGACTTACTACACACATGCACACAAACATACAAACACACACACACATTCACTTCCCCCCCACCCCACCCATTCCAATCACGGGCAGCATATTGAAGTAGGCATGACTCCATCTTGTGATCTAGTGTGTTTTAACATCCAGAGGTCGAGAGGGTCATCTCTTTGGTAGGGCCGACGTCTTGTTTGAGCCAGCTGTTTGAACTTCCTGTGCCCACTGACACTGCAGTAGTTCTGATTCCAAGTATGTGTGTGTGTGTGTGTGTGTCTGTGAGCCAAGCCGGGGTGAGCAGTGCCAGGTCTCGATGCCTTGGCAGAGAAGTGGGGAGATACCTGACGTGGAGTTGGTCTCCCTCCCAGAGGCTTGAGGCGCTGCCACTGATACTGTACTTTGGGGATCTTGATAATTACGTGCACACCCGCAAATGTGTAACACACACATAGAAACAAAGAGGGAGGGAGGGATTCCTCAATACTATACAGTTCTGTTCCAATTTCACCTTGGCATTTGCTACATTAGATATTGACTGGATGATCCAGTCTCAAAATGAGAGAAGAGTGTGAAGAGTGTGATTTTGTTTGAAAAAGTATAATGAAAAACCAGCAGACAGAAAGAATGAAATACCAACACCTATTGAAAGGCTTTCTTTCACTTTGGTGGAAAGAGATAAAATAAAACTGATGAAAGAAGTTTTTTGAAAACCCAGCAGTGGATTAAATTGACAGGGTTTAATCGTTATTGCCCAACTGTGCTAGATTGCTGTTCCTTTTCGTTTAATAAAAAAAAGCAAACATTTGTTTTGGCTGAATCATGCAAACGGAGTTATAATTCAAGTTGGGAATTATACATGTAATCGACGGGGTGCAGACGAAACCGCAGGTGTATGAATTAGCAATCTAGACAAAGCATTAGATCAATTCAAATGTAATCATCTCATTACATTACATTGGATATATGGTAACGCATTACTGAAATAGTTTATGTTGTTGTTGTTATTATTATTATTATGGTATCTGTGATAGTACAGTAACAGATAAGACTAGTAAGTAGTAGTCGTAGTATTATAGACCATGCACTTTACAGTACACCCCTCTTCTCCTGGACAGACTCATTACATCTCTCGGGGTAGGGCAGAGAAGTGGGTAGGCACTACAGTACAGTGCTGTCTGTTGTTGTGTACCCACCCAGAGCTGAGTATGTGTGCAGCGTGGCGAGGGGCAGACTGACGCAGACTCACACCCCGGCCAATAAAAACCTTCCCCTTGATTGCCATTAGCAAGCTTGGCAGCCGTCATCCCTGCTATCTACTTCAGAGGGCCGGCAGTGCAGTTTTGGGGAGGCAGTCTCCTAATTTGCACATATGGAAATGCTTTTTTCTCGCCGAGCCGCCGTCTCTGTTGTGGCCAGATGGAATTAGAGAGTGCTCAGAAGCTGTGAAGGCAAACACATCAAAAAGAGGGGAGAGAGAGAGAGAGAGAGAGAGAGAGAGAGAGAGAGAGAGAGAGAGGAAGGGAGGGAGGGAGTGCAAGAGGGAATGAGAGAACGAGGAAGAGAGGGAGTGAGGGAAAGAGAGAGACAGAAAGAGAGAGAGAAAGAATGAGAGAATGAGTGAAATGGTGAAACAGATAAATAAACAATTAAACTTGGCTTCTTGAGGTTAAATTAAAGACAATCGCTTTTCCCACCCCTTTTTTCCATACATTCTGTTGCAACGTTCCTCTTGGCTTCCTTTGTTATAAAGAGACGAACAATGCTTTCCAAGGGGAGAAATATACACTCGTAAACACCAACAACCTCTTGTTCAACTGTCTAGAAATCAAAATAATACTGACCTCAAATGTGCAGGCCTGCTATAAATGATTCCCACTTAGATCTGAAATAAATCCAGGAAAATAGTTTTCAGTACAAATATAGCTTATAGCTTTAACTACAATAATAATGATTTAGCAATAATAAGACCTTTCGCTATATAAGGTCTTTAGCTATAATAACATATGATGTTAGTGGAATTAATTTATAGAATGTCCATTTAAATGGGTATACCCACTGGGCACACACGTCATTTCAATTAAATTACTATGAACCCACGTGGAATAGATCTTGACTTGACGTCTGTGCCCAGTGGGTAGTGTCCTGTCTATGGGGTTGTACTTTCCTCACGCCTCCGAAACAGGAGGGCCGTTCTGGCTCAGACTAGGCTACTTACTACTCATTTTATATAAATGTGTAAGTGTGATTGATTTAAATTATCAAGGTAATCTGTTCTCTTACTTCTCTGGTCATTGTACCATACAGTAGCTTCTGTCTCTAAGGTTACAGGCCCAGAAGAGCCAGGTTGCGTCCTAAATCATACCCCATTCCCTATGTAGTGCACTACTTTTGACCAGAGCCCTGGTCAGAAGTAGTGCACTATAAAGGGAATATGGTTCCATTTGGGGCGTAGCCCCAGCCAGCAACCTGAGCTCGGATCATCTAATTACATTGTAGTAGGCCATAGCAGATCTCATCATGTAGGACCGGTATATAGAGGAGAGGTCTCTCTCTCGCACACACATACACAAACACACACACACACACACACACACACACACACACACACACACACACACACACACACACACACACACACACTGTAGAGGAGAGATCAGGACATCCATTGAGACTGACTGAGTATTCTATCAGCTTTAGGTGAATAACCTAATCCAACCCTAATCTAGGAAATGAATCTGAAACTAAACAGGGATCACCACCATCCAAAGAAGAAGGAATGCTGCAGTGTAATATATATACTCCCATATATACTCCCATATATATATATATATATATATATAGTGGCTACTCCCCCAGACAGAGTAGATGACAACCGCTGGTTTTTAAAATTACAATTCTGACAATCATGTCACCTTGGTTGTGTGTGAAACAAGGAATAAGGTTTGAACAACCTGCGTTGAATGAGAGGGTTCCCCCAACCCACGGTGAAGCATTCGACAAGGGAGGGAGTGCTTTGAGTCAGCTGCTTGTTTTAAAGAGCCGTTTTCTGTGAGAGAGAACAAGGACCCTCTTGTGGTGGCTATAGATATCTTCTTCTCTTCTGTCTGAGTGTGACCCTGATAGAAAAATGTTTTTGTTTTTACTTCATCAGGGGCACATAAACAGTGGAACTGATTAACTGCAGATTATGTCATTGCTCCATCCCCTTTGATAGCGTACCTGTTTTCTTTTACACAGGCATATGCAGAATTACACATTCTAAGACAATAAACCAGCTCCCTGTCGTTGATCATGATTTCAGAACGTCATGATCAGCATCCTCATTGTTCCTCGTGGTTCTGTTGTACACTGTATATCTGGGTCCGATTCAGCTCGCCGGTCTCCACTTTAGAAAGGACCCGGTGAATAATTACTTCATTTCTGTGCCGTGATATATAGTGTTATAGCATAAACGCTATGATAATATCAATGAAGTAGCCCACGTTCACGCGGGACCGATATTCTGTTACGTAATCCGTGTGTGTTTGTCTATGTGTGTTGAGGAGTTTGCCTGTTTGTGTGCGTCCTAATGTGTGTGAGTACTGGTGTGTATGCATAATGAAGGCGTACATCTGTTATCCGCAAGCGTTTTATTGCTGTTGTGCGTGTGCATGGCCCGCACGCGCAATAGCATCCATATGTCTGTGCATGTGTGTGTCTCAATAACACCCCCTTCCCCTCCCCTCTCCTCCTCTAACTCTCATCCCCCTGTCCCGTAGTGCTGAGTAGTATAATGCCAGTTTTCCGTGGGGACCACTAAAGGGATTTGGCCATGGTGTTGAGTCTCCCTTGGAAGAGCAGGCCGTCCTGCCTCAGCACTCTCTACATTCTAGGCTTCTCTCAGACCCTCCTCAGCCTTGCCTCAGCCCTTCCTCGGCCCTGCTGCCTAATCAACCTTGCCTCAGTCTTGCCACAGACCCAGCCCTTCCCTATTAATGCCTCAGCCCTGCCTCATCTACCCTGCCTCTCTTAGCCCCCCCTCAACCCTCTCTCTCCCCGGCCTCTCTTAGCCCTCCCTCAACCCTGCCTCTCACATACCTGCCTCAGCCCTGCTTTAGTCCTGCCTCTCTCAAGCCTGCCCCAGTCTAGCTTCTCACCCCTGACTCAGCTCTGCCTTAACCTTGTCTCAGCCCTGCCTCACACACTTCTGTCTCTGCCCTGCCTCACACAGTTCTGTCTCTGCCCTGCCTCACACAGTTCCACCCCGGCCCTGCCTCACACACCTCTGTCTCTGCCCTGCCTCACACAGTTCCACCCCGGCCCTGCCTTATACCCTGCCTCACACAGTTCCACCCTGGCCCTGCCTCACACAGTTCCACCCCGGCCCTGCCTTATACCCTGCCTCACACAGTTCCACCCCGGCCCTGCCTTATACCCTGCCTCACACAGTTCCACCCCGGCCCTGCCTTATACCCTGCCTCACACAGTTCCACCCTGGCCCTGCCTCACACAGTTCCACCCCGGCCCTGTCTTACACCCTGCCTCACACAGTTCCACCCCGGCCCTGCCTTATACCCTGCCTCACACAGTTCCACCCCGGCCCTGTCTTACACCCTGCCTCACACAGTTCCACCCCGGCCCTGCCTTATACCCTGCCTCACACAGTTCCACCCTGGCCCTGCCTCACACAGTTCCACCCCGGCCCTGTCTTACACCCTGCCTCACACAGTTCCACCCCGGCCCTGTCTTACACCCTGCCTCACACAGTTCCACCCCGGCCCTGTCTTACACCCTGCCTCACACAGTTCCACCCCGGCCCTGTCTTACACCCTGCCTCACACAGTTCCACCCCGGCCCTGTCTTACACCCTGCCTCACACAGTTCCACCCCGGCCCTGTCTTACACCCTGCCTCACACAGTTCCACCCCGGCCCTGTCTTACACTCTGCCTCACACAGTTCCACCCCGGCCCTGCCTTACACCCTGCCTCAGCACTTGTCACAGCTGCTTTCTATTTATCATTAAATTCACTCCAAACCTTTCTGTTTCAGTTCTGCTGCCAGACTCATAATTAACATTTCAACTTGTGGCAGAGGCCTACGTTCCTCCTCCCCCCCAGCCAAAACCACCAACAGACTCAACTATTTAAATACAATTAGAAAGAGGGAGAAGGGGGGGGGGGGTGGAAGGAGAGCGAAAGAGAGGCAGGATAATTACACATTTGATTAACACTTTCCCTTCTGGATTTTCCGTCCACGTTTTAATGAGAAGAGGAATAGCACATTGGATGCTGGATCACCTACCATCTTCATGTGTTATGTACTTAATGCTCTTTTTTAGTTATTTCATCTTCTACAGCAATTCAAGTCTGGCAGCAACTAAGCGTAAACGAACAGAAACACAAAATGTCATGTAACATTGAGCAATGCAATGAAAACCAACCAGAAAGTTAGCAGTTGTTTAGGTGGATGTGAACTGGAAGAACTGTAGGGGTTCTAGTCCGGGTGGATCAGGCTCCAAATCAATGTTTTGGTCTTGTCTCCATCTCTGGTTACTCACAGGGAGTGCGATGCCAAAAGCTGTCTGAAAGTTTGTCTTCACGCTAATTTGCAATTGTGGATATTATGTTTCAACACTGCAGTGATGGATGGAGAGAAGCCAACAATGTACACTATGGACTTGGAAGGAAAAAAATATATAAAAAATAAGTAGCTGTCAGAGATATAGATTTATCGTCAGATTTGCTCCAAAATATACTTATAATCCACATGTTTTCTATATAATGTCTGCTGTTTATAGTTACAAATATAAAGATTTTGTTTGTGAAATGGTTACTATTAGAATTACAAAACGGTTCATGTGAACTGCTGGTAGATTGTCGTTATGTCCCAAAGTGGACTACACAATAGACTAGTGTCAAATCTGTGTTGCATTTAAGAGTTGGGCGGATCCCAAAAGGCACCCTATTCCCTTTATAGTGAACTACTTTTGACCAGGGGAATAGGTTGCCTTTTGGGATGCATTCGGTGTCTTAGGGCTGTATCATATGGAAAAACTACGGTCCTCTGTCATAATAAGTGGTAATGATAGAGTATGACTAATCCTGCTAGGTCACACATTGACACCATAATCACACTTCCTCTAATTACGTTTTATTTTTCTCCCTGACGTCCTCTGCTTCCTTTGTCTGACATTCTTTCTCTCACCTCCATATAACTGACCGGTTCATCAGAGATAGAGATGGGGTGGAGGGAAGCTACGGGAAGCACAAAGTGTAGCACAGAGTGGTCAAGTCAAGAAAAAAACAAAAATACTAACTCGTGATTCCTCAGAATAGCTGACACACCCATATCAGGCCAAAAATAAAACATTTCATTGAGGAGGTAAATGAAAACCAAAAAAGTATTCAGTCGGACATTATGTTTATTAATTAGGAGAAGTGAGATTCTAAATGCCTGTTAATAATGACAACCTTATCTTCTGTTTTAGGACGGGACAGACTATTGTTTTGGGGGGAAAAAAACGTAATCTCTCCTCACCTCATCTTTTCTCTCCTCTATCTCTTTCCCCCTTTCTATCTCTTTCCCCCCCTTTTATGTCTTCCTCCACAGCGGGTGGATGAAGACATGCGAGTGCTCGGGCCTTTGCTCTGCTCATCTGCCTGCGAGGCTCTACCTGGAGGTTGGCGTGTAAGGTTAATTAAAAAATGAAGTTGCTAAAGTAATTAATGCGTTTGTCAGCACTGTCTTTCTCCTCTCCTGCAGCCAAACTGCACAAATCAGGCCTTTTTCAGTCTCCGCTGCCCAGGACAAATCAGAGACAGATCCCGGACTGATACACATCCTCACATCTTCAACACTTTTGTTTTTGTAGAAAAAAGTATCTCTCTGACGGTCCACTCCAAATTAAAAGAACAATAGACGGATAACCACAATTTTTCTGGAGAATACCTCTCACTCGACTGCACTCGACTGCTTTGAAGATTAAGTATAGACTTCGATAGTTAGAAAAAAGAGAAATAAATGATTGTTTTATTGCTTAAATATCTTCCGATTTTGGACAGGATTTCTCTCATTTCCGTCATTGGAAATTGGGAGCACACCACTTCTCTGGGTTAGCGGCTGACTTTAGTTCAGTAGAAGCCCGAAAGAGAAGGGCTGATGGAGCAGTCTTTCACTTTCCTCTCGACCTCTCCCAGCCCACTCTACCCCTCTCTCTCATTCTCTCTCTATCTTTCTTTCATTTTCTCTCTCTCTCTCTCTCTCTCTCTCTCTCTCTCTCTCGCTCTCTCACTTCCTCTCTCTCTCTCTCACTTCCTCTTTCTCTCGCTCTCTCACTTCCTCTCTCTCTCACTCTCTCACTTCCTCTCTCTCTCGCTCTCTCACTTCCTCTCTCTCTCTCACTTCCTCTCTCTCTCTCTCTCTCGCTCTCTCTCTCCCTCCTTCCTTTCCTTCTTCTCCATTTTTTTCAGTCTGTAGTGGTGCAATCCTTAATACAAGGTCCCTAGTGATCCCCATTAATTATAAATGAACGATACGGACTAAACCCCATGGCATGAGGGAGAAGCTCTCTTCCAACACTATGAAATATAGATGCGGCTTAACTCCTTTATTAATAACATATTCATACACGGATTATTGATTCTTAGAATGGAAGGGAGAACACAGGGAAGGGAGAACACCGCATACTCATCAGCGTTATCTCTGTTAGTGAAATTACGTCTGTGCCCAGAGAAACAGTGATTTTGTCCTAGAGATATATGTATAGTGTAGTTTAATTTGAGGTGAGAGAGAGGGAGAGAGGAAGGAAAATTCCACCTAAAAACTATCTTTTGGTATTTTTGTTCATTAGGTCATTGTTGATATAGTCCCAAAATGTTTTGTGTGTCAGCAATCAAGTTTTCAAGATACTGTATATAACTTTCAAAATACAGAAATACAGCTGGCAGGATGCAAAACGCAGAATCATATGATGCAAAATGCATCATACCGGCCGTCTTCCTGTATTTTGACATGGAGGTCCTGAAACATTGTTTGTATGCCCCCCCCCCCCCCCGTGGGCTTAAGTGGCGACGTGAAGCACCTAAAGCAGGTGTTGCTTTAGTGAAGCGTGCCGATGTCTCTGAGCAGCCACTCTCCACAGAATCCCAGGTTGCTTCACTCTCCTCTCCTCCTGCAGCCAGCCAGCCACACAGACACAGGAGAGGCGGAGGAGGAGGTGGAGGGGGGTGGGAGGAGGAGGAGGAGGAGGAAGAGGAGGGGAAAGGGAGGAGGTGGAGCGGGAAGGAGTTAGAGATGAGGAGAAGGATGAGCGGGGGAGGAAGAGGACGAAAATAAACAAAATAAAACATGCTGAGTTTTTATGGAAATGCGTCTGCCACAGTCCCTCCCACCTCTGTTACCTCTTGATTTCCCTCCGCAAATATTTGTTCTCCATTTTCTGTTTTGATTGCAGGGTTTTTCTTCTCTCAGCTCTCAGCTGGCTCCACTGTTCAGGCTACAGCTATTTTACCATTCTTCTCGTGCAACAATGCCAAACACTTCCCTTTGACTAAGTTCAGTGGTGTTTGGAGAAACTGAGCATTTGAATACATTCCCCAGCTGTGGACTATAAGAAATCCACAGTGACTAGTTAATAACATGAACACAAGCAGATAAATTGAATAATAGATTGTCATGCCCACTGCACTTCCAGCTTTGACAGATTGATATCTGGGGTGTTCCTTGGAGTTGCTTTTCCCTATCTATGATTTTTACAGCATTATATTCTGAACTATGAATCAGCATAGTGATACATGGCAGTATATATTTACATTTTATCATGGGAAAACACTCATTCTGGTAGAACCCATATTAAACTCCCATGTGGTTGTTCTCTAAATGAGCAGCTCCATACTGACCTTGCAGTACTGGGAGCTAAAGATAATGACTTCTCTTCTTTTTTAACCATTATCTATCTCTCCATCCCCTGCTTGATTGCAACTCTGAACGCTTATACTGTGTGTGTGTGTGTGTGTGTGTGTGTGTGTGTGTGTGTGTGTGTGTGTGTGTGTGTGTGTGTGTGTGTGTGTGGTGTGTGATTGTGTGTATGCGTGTGCGCTTATGTGTGTATGAGCACATCTGTGCATGTGAGGGCCGGACCCTCAGTGCAAAGGAGGCTCAGTCTAATGGCGGTCCCCAGGGACTGAATCTAAACTTGGGATGGCGAGATGGCAAGCTGTTCGGCATCGCTACGGTAACACCTGCTATTAGTGGTTCCGTCTGCCACTCAACCTGGCCCTACAGGGGGCCCAAGGACCAGCGCAACATTTGTACCTACAAAACTCTGATTAGCATGCCGTTGGGAATCAACGGACAGGGGGAGGAAGGAGGAGGGGACAAGACAACAACAACAACCACAGAGAAAGAGGGCGGACAACTGCGAGAAAGATGGGGAGAGTAGCGAAGTCAGTTAGAGGATGCTTCTGAACTATTCCTGTGTCTTTTCTTAGTCTATATCAAGCTTAACTCTGACTCGAACTCTAACCCTAAGGCCTAGATTTGATCAGATCAAGCGGTAACCGTTGATGGCAGATGTTTCTGCGGTGTCAGAGGTGGAACTGCATTGGAGCTGTCAAATCGGTGAGCAGCTGCTCTTGCGATCATTGTCACAAAGTCACTCCGCCCCACTCGCTTTAGAGGTTCAGAACGAGAAAGTGTAGGCTATATAGAAATAATGACTGTCAAATGTAAAAATCATTCAAGAAAATAAAGAGGATTTCAATCATCCTAATCGGGGTGTAGATTACATCTCACACAACTTGTAAACAAGGCTGCATGGGATTTCTGCTAATGCGACTCCGTGCAGCCAATGGTAATGTCCGCCTTAGGTATAATGCCAGGAACCGCTTGTGGATTTGACAGCTCGGCTAAAGCGGATCTGATTGAATAGATCCCTAAGCTACCACAGGGGCCAAGTCTGATAAAGTAAAGTAAGTCACAGTACAAACAATTATTTCAACACCTACAGTATATCCCTCCTTTGTCCTCCAGAAATGATAACGATGGAATGGAACCTATTCCCACTAATCAGTGGTGTGGCTCGCTATTTAAAATATGCAACAATAGGTATGTGTGCTATGTCTCACACCAGACAAAAGAGACCAAGGAATCAAGAGCACCTGCCATGTGGAGTTATTATTTTGCTTCTCTGTATAAACTTCTGAGAGACCACTCGCCACTGGAGTTAAAAACATGCTGGCAGATGTTTGAACACACAAAGAGAGAGAGAGAAAGAGAGAAAGAGAAGGAGGGAGGAGTGAACGAGAGAGAGAGAGGGGGGGGGGTGAGCGTGAGAGAAGTGTTGAGGAATGCAGAAAGAAAGTACCATCATTTTGTGACATCAAACCAACCAGCCCTGCTGACGATGACACAGTCTCGGGGGTCTGTCCCAATTGGCTCTCTGAAGGTTCTACAAGCTAGCGGTGCAGGTACACGGAACCCGTGTTTATTAGGGTGTTCATGTTAATGAGCATACGCATGTGTAAGCTGAGCCTCTTGGAACTGACAGACTATACACGTGGCGGAATCATGTTGCACCTGACATCTTAGACATGCAACACTGAGTCTTTGAGTAGTGACTAGAGTACATATTTACAGTACCAATAATATAACCATTCTGTGATTTTACCTTTATTTAATTTAGAGAGCTTGGGACTATAAGGTTCTATAAGGCTGATGCGGAAACAATTTGCTTTAAAGTTCCAACACTCATTGGTTTGAAAGTTGTCAACAATTTTTTTATCTTGTATTCTTTTGAACTTAACAACATGAATTGGGGTGTATTATATTTAGAGTACTATATAGGTAGAGAACATTCAACAAAGCAATGGTTCTGAAAGGGTTCTTCGACTGTCCCAATAGGAGAACCCTTTTTGGTTCAAGGTAGAGCGCTTTTGAGTTCCATGTCTACTGAACAAAAATATAAACGCAACATGCAACAATTTCAATGATTTTACTGAGCTACAGTTCATATAAGGATCAGTGAATTGAAATAAATGTATTAGGCCATAATCTATGGATTTCACATGACTGAGCAGGAGCACAGCCATGGATGGGCCTGACAGGGCTTATGCCCATCCACTGGGGAGCCAGGCCGATCAAAATGAGTCGTTCCCTACAAAAGGGCTTTATTACAGACAGAAATAATCCTCAATTTCATCAGATGTTCGTTCGGGTGGCTGTTCTCAGACAATCCCACAGGTGAAGAAGCCGCATGTGGTGGTCCTGGGCTGGCATGGTTACACGTGTGAGGCCGGTTGGACATACTGCCAAATTCTCTAAAACTATGTTGGAGGTGGCTTATGGTAGATAAGTGAACATTCAATTCTCTGGCAACAGTTCTGGTGGACATTCCTGCAGTCAGAATGCCAATTGCACGCTCCCTCAAAACTTGAGACATCTGTGGCATTGTGTTGTGTGAAAAAACGGGACATTTTGGCCTTTCATTGTCCCCAGCACAAGGTGCATGTTTAATGATCATGCTGTTTAATCAGCTTCTTGATATGCCCAACCTGTCAGGTGGATGGATTATCTTGGCAAAGGAGAAATTATCACTAACAGGGATGTAAACACATTTGTGCACAAACTGAGAGAAGTAAGATCTGAGATATTTTATTTCAGCTCAGCAAACATGGAACCAACACATTTACATGCTGCGTTAATATTTTTTTTCCAGAATAGAACCCTTTGTGGAAAGAGTTCTACATGGAATAGAAAAGGGTTATAAATGGAACCAAAAAGGGTTCTTCAAAGGGTTCTCCTATGGGGACAGCTGACGAAACCTTTTTGGTTCTAAATGGCACCTTTTTCCCAAGAGTGTATGTCAATAACTCTTATAACTCTTATAACTCTAAAAAAATGCAGATAGAACCGTATAGTCCCAAGCTCTCCATTTCTGGATCAATACAAGTTTCATTAAACTGAGTTATTTTGCTTGTATTTGTGTTGCTGCACTCCCATCCCTCCCACTCCCTGCTCAGGCGGTGTATGTTCTAATCAGGCTTGACTTGAGCAGTATCTGTCTGCTGCTTTACATGCTTTATTGTATGCGTCCGAGAGAGAGCGAGTTCACCTGCACATACAGGCTGAGCAGGGAGGCTGCAGGGAGAGATTATGCATGAATGAGCGTGTAGAGGAGGCTCTGTAGACAGCAGCATGTGATCGTCTCCAGCTTGCAAAGTAGCTCTCTTTCTCATTCACACACAGAGACACACACACACAAGCAAACGTTCATAAACACACACACACACACACACACACACACACACACACACACACACACACGCGCGCGCGCACACGCACAATAGCTCTGTCTCTCTCTTTCTCTTGCAATCTCTCTCTTTTTTCCAACTCCTCCAAAAGTACTCAGATCATATGCAGAGCTTTTTTATGCTAATATCTGTGTACACACATTCGCAGCACTGTCGGTCTCGCATACATAAACCACATCACACGTTTCTCTTACCGTCTCTGTCTCTGCACCTGCCTGCTGACTGCATAACTACTTCCTTCTCTTTTTTCTACAGTTGGTAATATCTGGCCTGAGCGGCCTTGCAGTATTAGCATACAAACCACACTGGCTCAATACTGACGTTAAATGAATAGATCACTCCAAACTCTCTCCTCCTTTGTGAATTGTGTCAAATAAAAGTATTGTCGCACTTGAGATCAGACTGAACTGGAGTAAGGGACAGACAGGTCAGCAACAGCCCAGAGCCTGGGATTGAGAAGTAAGTAAGTAAGTATAATTTCACACAGCCATATAAGCCTTGTGGTCTTAACAGTGGAGCTGCACTGGGATGTCGTGAAAACAGTATGTTTTTAGCTGCTACATAGAAAAGACAGAGTATAATTTTACCCTGAGCAGCACAAGCCTCTTGCCGAGCCGCGCAGCTCACTCTCAGGTTTCATTTAAAAGAAGTGAGCGTCTCACCCTCTGCACAAAGTATGTGTCTAGTGTAGCATATCTGATAAGAGCAAAATGGGTCCTAAAAACTGTAGCCGGCACACCAATGTTGGGCCTTTTGATTTAAAATGGCCTAAATCTGCTTTCCTTTCCCTTGTAACATTCCAGTAACAGTTTTCAAGGGAAACAAAACACATGCAAACACACACACAACCACGGACACACACACACACACACACACACACACACGCACATACACAAACACACACACACACACACACACACACACACACACACACGCACACACACACACACGCACACACACACACACACACACACACACACACACACACTCCACTCTTTTTTTTAGACATGATGGTAATTAAGAATCAACAGAACCAGAATTTAAACTGCACAATGCAAGCCAAGATATCTTTTCCCTCCCCTCTGTTTTCTCTTTCATTTTACACAGCCTAGCAAATCAACAATAGTGGTGGGAAGTGGAATTCCCCATTTCCAACTATTTTCATTTGATGGAGGGTGAATGGGAGGCAGATTGGGGAGATGCAGTTAGAAAATATGTTGTCAAGCCAAGCTACTGCTGTTCCCACTGCCGTTTGGCGTGTTTACGGAGGAGAGAGCTTATTGTATTGTAACCTTTTCCATGATGCATGCAGATCACACATGTTTGCTGTGAGCCTAATGTGCTAGGATACAGGAATTAAACACAACAAAATGCTGGCATCGATGAACAAATCAGACCCTAGCAGTGTAGTCTAGACAGTGTCATCAGGTGGCCCCTGGCCACTTTCAGCAACAGACAGCTTAGAAAGTGGGAAGCCTGATGAAGCCTCATTTAGCTTGATAAGTCATTGGTGTAGCTACTTAATCTATTATCTACAGGTAATATTTATCATCTATAGCATGGAGAAGAAGGAAGACATTCTCCTGAAACATTCAAGAGGCCGCTACATTCAACAAGCCTATCACAGATTCAGAAAACTGCCTGTTAGCCCATGCGCCTGTGGAGAAGACTGTGACATTATCAGTAACCTCCTCATTTCAATAGCAGTAATGTCATATAGTATTCCAGCACTTATTCACACATATTTACCTGTGTCTGTGTGACTGTGGTTTTTTAAAGGTTCCTGTGTACCTGACTGCCTGTGTCCCACTGTGTCCAGACCTGTTCCATGCATCATTATGAGTGGTGACCGTCCGGTGATGGAACATCCAGTCACCCCCCTCCACAGGCGCGGCTGTGCCCCTCCAGCCCTGCTGCCAGCCCTGCTGCAGCCACACGGGACATGAAGGATAATCTAGCCAGCGGGGGCAGGCAGGAGGGGACAGTTTGGGGACAGCAATGGACGGGAGGGGATAGAAGGGGACAGAAGGGGCAATAATAAATGGACACACACACAGCGGCCCTTGCCTTCAGCACTTCAGCACATCTATTATGCAGCCATGTCTCACCTCTGTCTTCATTGCAGTCGTCATGCTAAAAACTCGTGCTATAAAGTAGTAATCTAAGTCGGCATGTGATTAGCTCTCAACAGATTACCCCTCTATTTCTAGCAGAACCAACCCTCTCTAGCTGAACCAAACTTGACAACATCCCAGCACGGCGTAACTCGTCATAAATTCAGCGCGAAAGCTTAGTGAACATAAGGGCCTGAGCATCGGTACGCACTACACACACACTGTCAGCTCAACTCTTGATTTGTGTTCGCATCTACCCGTCCGTCCGTGGGGGTGATTTCAATTCCCCTCCACACCGTCTGCCCATCCGCCCTGTGTCCTCCAGTAAAAAAACACCCATAAAATACATAACATAATGCCGCCGGTGAGGTTTTCATTTGCATTGTGGGAACATAAGGAGTAAAGATGGCCCAGTAATTGGGCGAGAGGTTTGGGTACGGAGAGGCCTGACCCCTCTAGCTTAATTAAAACATGGTTTTTACTGCAGTGTCTTGAATGAATTAAAAACACATTTGATCTCGTCGCCACTGCACCCCCACCCTCGATCCCTCATCTGGCCCCTTCCCTTTTCAATAAACTACCACACGCAAGCATGCACACACACACACACACACACACACACACACACACACACACACACACACACACACACACACACACACACACACACACACACACACACACACACACACACACACGCACACTCTGTTCTGGGGGAGTGAAAGAGTGGGGAATTATATTGAGTGCTTATGAGATGCGTTCAGTGCCAACGATCTGTTGTCCAGCAGTGAGAGGAGAGAGAGACTGCATGACTCAAAGTGTTGAGGAACAGGAAGACAGGGCCCTGGCCTACCCCTCTCTCAGGCTTTATAGAGAGGAGGGGGCTTTCGTCCTGGGTGTCCTGGGTGTCCACAATCACATATTCAGATATGCCATTTCTTAAGGAAGGACATGTCTCAGGGCTGTTATAAGTTTATATGTGTGTGTGTGTGTGTGTGTGTGTGTGTGTGTGTGTGTGTGTGTGTGTGTGTGTGTGTGTGTGTGTGTGTGTGTGTGTGTGTGTGTGTGTGTGTGTGTCTGAAATAATGTGTGTGTGTAAGAGAGTGTGTGTGTATTGGCAGTGGTTGGTGATGTGGGAGAAAGTCAGGCTCCTACAGCATTAGCACACCAAGGCCTCCAGGTAATTAAAGAGCAAGCTCCATAACAGTGTAAATGGGACTCCAGCTACACTACACTGACACGCTGCCTGCCTGCCTGTGTTTGTGTTTTCCCCATATCAGATCCGTGAGCCGCCACATCATTCATTCTGTACGCCAGCCTAATCCCCCCCTGAAAATAAACACATTTTACATGTTGTAAAGTGGTACACAAAATGCACTCCAAATACATTTTTCATGCAATAGAAAACAATCACCTTCACAGAGAGATCAAAACAAGAGGCAAGGCAGGGATTGCACTTTCACAGTTATTAGCTAGCACAAGCCCTGGTAATTGTGAGTGTAGTATTGAACACATACAGGCGTTTTGCCATCTTTCTTTCTAATCTTCGTTGAAATGCTGCCGGACAACCATTGGTTTCTGGCCCTATGGTAAACGAAAACAAATAGGCTACACTCTGACTCAGTAAAGACAAAATATATCTTAAAAGTTTAATCCTCAAAGATGAGATGTGTACACTGTATAGGACTTCAGTCAAAGATATGAGAGTGCAAGCAGACAAACATACTGCATAAATCTTTCTATGGCGGGTTGTACAACAGTTGTAGAAGTTCTGTACAAGAGTTGTAGATGTTCTGTAGAACAGAACGCCAGTTATTCTGGGTTACAACCAAGTGGAGACTGTCAACGATGACAACGGCTGCATCCTGATTTTCCACTCATCTCCCAAAGTGTGCACTTGCGCACCCTCCCCCTCATAGGATTGAAGTAAGCATTGGCTTGAGGTTTCCACCATTGTGGAATCCATGCGAGCAAGTGTACAAGTGCACACTTTGGAAGCAGGGTGGAGAACCGGGACACAGAAAACAACTGGGGATGATTTTTGTGTTAGGCAGGGCCGGGGAAGGGGCCAGAGGGAGGGATGGGGATGACATTTTGTCATCTGCTGAACGCTGAGGTCCCTTTGGGGGGCTAATGAGGATAATAATTTTTAGTGATCAATAAATCATGTGTTATTGATTTTTCCCTCTAAGCCCTCTTCTGTTCTCTGAAAGTCAGCCACTCCCCTGGTAGGAAGGGGGGAGCAGAGGAGAGAAGTATGGAGGGATGGAATGAGAGGAGGAGAGGGGATTGGAGCCAGCGGTGCAGTGGGGATAAACAGCATCTGGTGACCAGAGAGATAGGGACCTTTGACTGTACTAACCTGTACGCTGAACACTCCTCAGTACCTTACTACACATTACTAGAGAATGTACCGAGTGTATGTGGGCGTCAGCATAGTCATAGACATTCATAAGTAGTGACTGTGACTGTGTGAGTGAGTGAGTAATGTGCTGGTGGCGATTGTTTGTAGTAGGTGAGCTGTGTTGAGTTATGAAGACAACAGCAGAGTGGCAGAGTAAGAGATCTGCTTCTGGCCTGCTATCTTTCTCTCTTCCTCCATCCCTGCATGTCTGCCCCCATCCCCTCATCTGTCTGAGAGAAAGAGTGCTACTGCCAGCCGGCCAGGCTGAAGCTGGGGAAGGAGAGAGAGAGAGGAAGTGGAGGAGGAGAAAGAGAGAGGGTGGAAGTGCCAGTGCCACTCTGCCACTGCAACTGCCAGCCAACGTTATTGTGAACAGGATGCGTCACTTAGCCCTGTGGTCCCAATCACCCTAAAGTGAGAATAAGTTAAACGAGTTTGTGGAGGAGGGGCGAAAGAAGGAGACAATTAATAGAGATGGAGTGTGAGAGACGCAGAGAATGAAAAGAAGGGAAGTGACGCGAGAGAAAGTGGTGGTGCTTGCCGTTGCTTATCGAGATATCTCGAGTAACGTCTTACCTAACCTCTAAACCCATATGAGGGGTCGGGGTTAAAGAGGTGCACAGACACAGAGACACTTGCAAGTACCCAGGCTGGAAGATTATGTAACAGTGGTTGTGAGACGAGTGTGATAAGGATCACGTTTGGTCAGCTCTATAGGAAAGAAGTTGCAACTGGAGTAAAAGTGTTTGTTGGGGTCACATCCCCCATGATGTTGAAAAGATCCCTGCTTATGTGGCTGTACCCAAAATAGCAGTCTATTACCTAAACTTACATGACCAAAAGTATATGGACACCGGCTCGTCGACCATCACATATCAAAATCATAAGCATTAATATGGAGTCGGTCCCCTCTTTGCTGCTATAACAGCCTCAACTGTTCTGGGAAGTCTTTCCACTAGATGTTGGAACATTACTGCGGGGACTTGCTTCCATTCAGCCGCAAGAGCATTAGTGAGGTCAGGCACTGATGTTGGCTGATTAGGCCTGGCTAGCAGTCGGCGTTCCAATTCATCCCAAAGGTGTTCGATAGGGTTGAGGTCAGGGCTCTGTGCAGGCCAGTCAAGTTCTTCAACACCGATCTCGACAAACCATTTCTGTATGAACCTTGTTTTGTGCACAAGAGCATTGTCATTATAAAACAGGAAAGGGCCTTCCCTAAACTGTTGCCACAAAGTTGGAAGCACAGAATCATCTAGAATGTCATTGTATGCTGTAGCGTTAAGATTTCCCTTCACTGGAACTAAGGGGACTAGCCCGAACCATGAAACACAGCCCCAGAAAATTATTCCTCCTCCACGAAACTTTACAGTTGGCACTATGCATTGGGGCAGGTAGCGTTCTCCTGACACCCGCCAAACCCAGATTTGTCCGTCGGACTGTCAGATTGTGAAGCGTGATGCATCACTCCAGAGAACGTGTTTTCCACTTTCCAATGAGTCCAAAGGTGGCAAGCTTTATACCACTCTAGCCGACGCTTGGCATTGTGCATGGTAATCTTAGGCTTGTCTGCGGTCACTCGGCCATGGAAACCCATTTCATGAAGTTCCCGACGAACAGTTCTTGTGCTGGCATTGTTTCCAGAGACAGTTTGGAGCTTGGTAGTGAGTGTTGCAACCGAGAACAGACAATGTTTACACGCTTCAGCACTCGGCGGTCCCGTTCTGTGAGCTTGTTTGTCCTACCATCCCGTGGCTTGTATTTCTCTCATCAATCTACACACAATGCTCCATAATGACGATGCAAAAACACGTTTTTAGAAATGTTTGCAAATGTAGAAATAAAACAAACTGAAGTATCACATTTACATAAGTATTCAGACCCTTTACTCAGTACTTTGTTGAAACACCTTTGGTAGTGATCACAGCCTCAAATCTTCTTGGGTATGACGATACAAGCTTGGCACACCTGTATTTGGATACTTTCTCCCAATCTTCTCTGCAGATCCTCTCAAGCTATGTCAGGTTGGATGGGGAGCGTCGCTGCAAAGCTATTTTTAGGTCTCTCCAGAGATGTTCGAAAGGGTTCAAGTCTGGGCTCTGGCTGGGCCACTCAAGAACATTCAGAGACTTGTCTCGAAGCCATTTCTGCATTGTCTTGGCTGTGTGCTTAATGTCATTTTCCTATTGGAAGGTGAACCTTCAACCCAGACTGAGGACCTGAGCGCCCTGGAGCAGGTTTTCCTCAAGGATCTCTCTGTACTTCTGCTCCGTTCATCTTTCCCTCGATCCTGACTCGTATCCCAGTCCCTGCCGCTGATAAACGTCCCAACAGCATGATGCTGCCACCACCATGCTTCACCGTAGGGATGGTGCCAGTTTTTCTCCAGACCTGATGCTTAGAATTCAGGCCAAAGAGTTCAATCATGGTCTCATCAGACCAGAGAATCTTGTTTCTTATGGTCAGAGTGTTTTATGTGCCTTTTGGCAAACTCCAAGCGTGTGCCTTTTACTGAGGAGCGAATTCCGTCTGGCCACTCTACCATAAAGGCCTGATTGGTGGAGTGCTGCAGAGATGGTTGTCCTTCTGGAACGTTCTCCCATCTCCCCAGAGGAACTCTGGAGCTCCTTCCGAGGTCAGTTTCGCAGATGGCCAGCTCTTGGAAGACTCTTGGTGGTTACAAACTCCTTCCATTTAAGAATGATGGAGGCCACTGTGTTCTTGGTGACCTTCAATGCTGCAGAAATGATTTGGTGCCCTTCCCCAGATCTGTGTCTCGACACAATCCTGTCTCGGAGCTCTACAGACAATTCGTTTGACCTCATGGCTTGGTTTTTGCTCTTACATGCACTGTCAATTGTGGGACCTTATATAGACAGGTTGACCGTAGGGATGGTGCCAGTTTGTGCCTTTCCAATTCATGTCCAATCAATTGAATTTACCACAGGTAAAGTTTACCACAGGTGAAGTTGTAGAAACATCTCAAGGCTGACCAATGTAAAAGAGGATGCACCAGAGCTCAATTTCGAGTCTCATTGCAGAAGGGTCTGAATCCTTACCTAAATAATGTAGTTTTGTTTTTGAGTGTTAATACTTTTGCCAAAAATGTTCAAAACCCTGTTTTGTTCTGTCATTATGGGGTATTGTGTGTCGATTGATGAGGGGAAAAAATGTATTTCATGCATTTTAGAACAAGGCTGTAATGTAACAAAATGTGGAAAAAGTCAAGGAGTTTGAATACTTTCCGAATGAACTGTATAGTGTATGTAGTGCACTACTTTTGACCAGGATCCCGAGGGGAGGGAATAGAGTACAATTTGTAATTCACCCTGTGTTGACCGTGAGATTAATGGAGTTAAAACATATGCTGTTGATTTGTCTGACTTGGCAGATATATGACATTTTCTGTTTTGAATGCATTGCTAAAGACATGACATTGTTTTAATCAAATTTGTATGGATTTTGAAAGACTTCAGCCCGTCAGCAATACTAAAAAGAAAGAGCAAAGTAAGTACTGTATACTATAAATAGTGTTGTTTTATACACACACACTAATTAAGAACTCCATCGACATAAAACGTCCTCAAGCCCCAGGAAATTATAGGAAATTCATTTGAATCAAACCGAAATAATACTACAAAATATGTTGAATAGTTTCAGCTTTATTGAATAAATTAATGCCAGTGTGCAGAGAACTGAAACTATGTCTGGCCGTGACCTATGACACTGAACAACAAACACATTTTTAAAAAGCACAAAAAAACTGGAAATAACCGTTTGGAAACTCTGCAGTCGAACTCATATGTCTTTCCAACCATCTGATTGGAGACTGATCAGAGGTGAGTCTATTTAAGGAATGAAGAGGTACTCCTCCGGTCCCCTCAGCCTCTCTCCTCTTTTACATTAGCAGTAATGGGTCCTGGAGTGGCTGGAAAGAACATGGTATTATCAAAGGAAATCAAGGCTTTGTTGTAAAGGGAGCACAGTGACCCAGAGCCCATCTCTTGCCACGAGTCAACTGCAAATTGGCAACTTTTTAATACCGCGAAGGAAAATGAATTCACAACATCTTCTACATGTAGTCCATGTTGAAATACCACATAATCTTGTTCAATGAGGTTCCATAAGTAAATTGAAGATAACTCTTGGTAAGCTTCATAGTAATAGGCTACAGCTAGCAATGTACTGTCCATTGACCCCACGCTATATGAGGTAATGTTGATTAAATCAAACGAGATCCTTTATGTTTACTATGGGGTAAACGTTTACAGTGCCTTCAGCAAGTATTCAGACCACTTGACTTTTACCACATTTTTTTACGTTACAGCCTTATTCTAAAATAGATTTACATAAGTATTCAGACCTTTTGCTATGAGACTCAAAATTGAGCTCCGGTGCATCCTGTTTCCATCGATCATCCTTGAGATGTTTCTACAACTAAATTGGAATCCACCTGTGGTAAATTCAATTGATTGGACGTTATTTGGAAAGGCACACACCTGTCTATATAAGGTCCCACAGTTGACAGTGAATGTCAGATTAAAAACCAGATTAAAGTCAGATTAAAAACCAAGCCATGAGGTCAAAATAATTGTCCGTAGAGCTTCGAGACACGATTGTGTCGAGGCACAGATCTGGGGAAGGGCACCAAAACAATTCTGCAGCATTGAAGGTCTCCGAGAAAACACTGGTCTCCATCGTCCTTAAATGGAAGAAGTTTGGAAACACCAAGACTCTTCCAAGAGCTTTCTGCCCAGATAAGCTGAGCGATTGGGGGAGAATGGCAATGGTCAGGGAGGTGACCAAGAACCCAAAGGTCATTTTGACAGAGCTCTAGAGCTCCTCTGTGGAGATGGGAGAACCTTCCAGATGCACAACCATCTCATGGTGGTGGCAGCATCATGGCGTTGGGATATTCTTCAGCTGCAGGGACTGAGAGACTAGTCCGGATCCAGGCAAAGATGAACAGAGCAAAGTACAGAGAGATTCTTGATCCGAACCTGCTCCAGAGCGCTCAGGACTTCAGAATGGGGCGAAGGTTCACCTTCCAACAGGACAACGACCCTAAGCAGACAGCCAAGACAACGCAGGAGTGGCTTCGAGACAAGTCTCTGAATGTTCTTGAGTGGCCCAGCCAGAGCCAGGACTTGAACCCTTTCGAACATCTCTGGAAAGACCTGAAAATAGCTGTGCAGCAACTCTCCCAATCCAACCTGACAGAGCTTCTGAGGATCTGCAGAGAAGAATGGGAGAAACTCCCCAAATACAGGTGTGCCTAGCTTGTATCATCACACCCAAGAAGATTTGAGGCTGTAATCGCTGCCAAAGGTGCTTCAACAAAGTACTGAGCAAAGGGTCTGAATACTTATGTAAATGTGATATTTCATGTTTTATATATATATTGCTTATATATATATATATATATTTCATATATGTGTGTGTGTGTGTGTAAATTAGCAAGATGCAAAAATCCTGTTTTATGGGGTATTGTGTGTAGATTGATGAGGAATAAAATCTATATAATACATTTTCATATAAGGCTGTAACGTAACAAAATCTGGAAAAAGTCAAGGGGTCTAAATTCTTTCCGAAAGGAACTCTATATCACAAAAGCAAGTGAAATTGATACGATCGATAGGCAGTACATTTCTTGCTAGTAAATCGTCTTCATTGCTAATAACACACCTTCATTGAATACTATTTGCCGTAAATCATAAAGTAACATGTCAAAATGGTATTAGACATCATCATTTCTTTTGTCACACACACTTTTTCAAACCAGATAGGGATTATTTACATGGGAATAAGTGATTCCTAGGCTACAGTGTGACTGTATGACCGTTTTGTAGATCTGGACGGTGTGGCCTTCCTGCTTTAGAACCGAGAGAGGGTCTCTATCCCAGATGGCATCCTATTCCCTATATAGTTCACAACTTTTGACCAGAGTCCTATGGGCTATAGAAGGGTTATGGTGCCATTTTGGACACATCCAGGGACTTTGTTGAGTCAAACAGCAGGCTCTAATCTCTCTAATCATCAAGTCAATTAACAGAGAGCAGAAAAAAAGATAAGGTGGCCTTTCCTTTATAAAAACCCCAGACCTTAAACATTTATGACGAGATATAATTCCCCTCACACCTGAGGGTCTCTGGAGGGTGGGCCCAGGGTAGAGAGAACCAGCGGGCAATGAGAGAGAGTGAAAGAGAAAGCACGTGTGTGTGTGTGCGTGTGTCTGTGTGTTTGAGCTCTCCTCAGCTCTCCTCTGGCCGCTCCCTTGTTGCTGCTGCCCGCTGCCTGGCTCCTGGTGCCCCCCTCTCTCACTCTTCCTGTCCTGCAGAGCGCCCCGGCCCCTTGCCTGGTGTGGGTCTAATTATCCTGTTAAAGGGGGCTCTGCAGCCACAGGTGGCCCCCAGGGACCTCACTGGGAAGGGGGACAAATGGCGAGGATTAGAGATTGGAATGATTGCATCTCAATTGGCACCCTATTCCCTCTGTAGTGCAATACTTGGGGAGGGGGACAAATGGAGACAAGTTTACTTTTGGGAAGAGGGACTCTTTCCTTTTACATGAGGCCTGTACCTAGATAATGACCTCACTACCACAGAAACATAATCACTAGAATTGGAATCCCTATTAGCCACGAGTTTACCAGTCCGATTACCATGGTAAGAGGCTATAATCCCGTTCTAGGAAATCTGTTTCTATGCTCACAATACACAGACTTTGTTGGATGCACCCAAGTGTATCTTTAGATTTAGATTTTCTGGACTAACACATTTTGGAGGCCAAAAAGTACCTGTCTCTAGATACACTTTTAATTGAACAAAGTCTGGGCTCACTGTATCAGGTGGCTAAACTTTCATGCAACTCTGAGAACAAAAGGCAACCTGCAGATGAGTTTGGAACAGAACCAGACTACATGTTTCTACCTTTCCTTGCAAATGAACACAACGCTCAATGGATATCAGTTAATAACTCATATTTTACCGTTTTGGTTGGACACAGACAGTAACACTTTCATAATAGAGTTCTTTGACTTTTAATTGGTTCTGAAAATGAAACACTTTTTTTTATGACTCAAGTTTATGGAAAAACAACAACATTGCAAATGAATGATACGCCAATTAAAAACTGTATTTGCATTGAAGGATTAAAAAGGAGAGGTACACTATGCAAAAGCATGTGGACACCCCTTTGAATTAGTGGATTTGGCAATTTCAGCCTCACCCGTTGCTGACAGGAGTATACAACCAAGCCCACCGCCATGCAATCTCCATAGACAAACATTGGCAGTGGAATGGATTTACTGAAGAGCTCAGTGACATTCAACATGGCACCGTCATAGGATGCCCCTTTCCATCAATTCAGTTCTTCAAATATCTGCCCTGCTAGAGCTGCCCCGGTCAACTGCAAGTGCTGTTCTGGAGAAGTGTAAACATCTAGGAGCAACAACGGCTCATCTGTAAAGAAGTAGGCCACACAAGTTCACAGAATGTGACCGCCGTGTGCTGAAGTATATAGTGCGTAAAAACCCTATGTCCTCAGTTGCAACACTCACTGCCAACTTCCAAACTGCCTCTGGAAGCAATGTCAGCATAATAACTGTTTGTCAAGAGCTCCAAGAAATGGGTTTCCATGGTCGAGCAGCCACACAAGATCAACATGTGCAAAGTCAAGTGACGGCTGGAGTGGCGTAAAACCCGCCACCTCTGGAGCAGTGGACACGAGTTCTCTGGGTTCATGAATCACGCATCACAATCTGGCAGTCCGACGGACTAATCTGGGTTTGGCAGGTGTCAGGAGAACGCTACCTGCCCCAATGCATAGTGCCAACTGTAAACTTTTGTGGAGGAGGAATAATGGTCTGGGGCTGTGTTTCATGGTTCGGGCTAGGCCCCTTAGTTCCAGTAAAGGGAAATCTTAACGCTACAGCATACAATGACATTCTAGATGATTCTGTGCTTCCAACTTTGTGGCAACAGTTTGGAGAAGGCCCTTTCCTGTTTCAGCATGACAAAACGAGCTCCATACAGAAATGGTTTGTTGAGATCGGTGTGGAAGAACATGACTGGCCTGCACAGAGCCCTGACCTCAACACCATCGAACACCTTTGGGATGAATTGGAACGCTGACTGCGAGCCAGACCTAATCGCTCAACATCAGTGCCAACCTCACTAATGCTCTTGTGGCTGATTGGAAGCAAGTCCCCGCAGAAATGTTCCAACATCTAGTGGAAAGACTTCCCAGAAGAATGGAGGCTGTTATAGCACCAAAGGGGGGAGCCAACTCCATGTTAATGCCCATGGTTTTAGAATGAGATGTTCGTCGAGCGGGTGTCAACGTACTTTTGGTCATGTAGTGTATTTTGTTCAAAAATCTGAAATAATTTACGCCAGGAATACTGCATTTAAATACAGGCACCACTTCTTTAAGGCCTGGTCACATTGCATTTCAAGTTTTATATAAAGAACATGCTATATCAAACGTTAAAAAAATGAACCCTATAAAACCCTAATTGTCATGTAATCATCTGAGTGAGTGTGGTGTCATCTCCGTTGCCCGTGACATTACCAATACACACTGAACGTCCACCACCACGCCCACCCCCCACCACCCACCCTCCAAACGCACAATCCCTCCACCACACAAAAAACATTACACCATGTTAACCATTACACCACCTTCTGTTTAGGGTTTTACTATACCAACATTGGTTCACATGGGTACCTATCCTCTTTTAATTATGTTAAAGAATAAAAGAAAGACGAATTAGCCTGAATCTAATTAACAGCATGTCTATTAGTAGCAGGGCACCATCAAAATTGTATCTAAATTAATCATGTTTTGATTTAAGATATTACATTCAAATTAATCATTTTAAAAATGGAAATGATCCTTGACGCGGCTCCAGCTGTGATCAGGCCCGCTCTATGTCTTTGTCCCAAATGGCACCCTATTCCCTATATTGGGCACTACTTTTGACCAGGGCCCATAGGGCTCTGCTCAAAAGTAGAGCACTATGTATGGAATAGGGTGCAATTTGGGATGCAGCCTGCCTGCATCTCTCCCCACGCTGTGGCATGTACCAGTTTAAGGATGTCTTGGGGGGGGGGGGCTATCAGCGCGACTCTCACCCTGCATGCCTAGCTGTGTTATTTCAATTATGCTTATTTAATGGGACAGATGTATAGAATATTTGGTAATTAGGGAGAATTGAAGGCCAGTGGGCCCTAATGGTTGAAAAATATGTGTCAGAATGGATAAGCCTCCTTCCACTATCTTCCAGTTGATGTGATGAGTTGCCAATGTGCTTTATTTTCTTTATTTTGTCTCTCTCCATATGGCATTGTGGTGATCGTCTGTGATAAATGCACCATGGAAAGTCTGTTGTTGTATAGAGGGATGTGTTTGCAGTGAAATGTGATGGCACTGGCTTTTTGTGTCGCACTTTGAGTACATTTGCCTGAATGTGTGTGTGTGTGTGTGTGTGTGTGTGTGTGTGTGTGTGTGTGTGTGTGTGTGTGTGTGTGTGTGTGTGTGTGTGTGTGTGTGTGTGTGTGTCGGTGCATGTGCATGTGCTGTACGTGTGTTTATTCAACCTGTGCATGTGGTCTGATATTCTGAACATTACCCATTCACATCAATCACAGCTTCAGGTGGAATGAATCCCGCTTGTCAAATGCAGCATCAAATCCAAGGTGAGGAGACAAGAGGTTTAACCTTGGATGCACTTTTAAGATATAGTGAGGCAGAAATAGCCATAGTGCATGTTGAATGATATTGCTTGTGAGTCACACATGTTGTCACCACCCACCCACCTATACTATTATATCTTAATAATACTCTAGTGTTCATTAGTCAATTGAAAGTGTTACATGAAAATGACACTTACACTCACCCTGCTAAGTCAACCACGCTAGTGACAAAAATGAAGGTATACAAAGAACAAATAAGCTGTCATTGGTTCAGGTCAATATACAGTATTTGCCATGGATAGGATCATAATGTCATAGATGTAAAAAAAATCTACGAACACAATCCAACCCTGTGTACTGTCATGGACCAAATCCATTGACTAGGGGCTCGATTCAATGTGATCAAGTGTTAACCCGCGATAGCTGATGTTTTAGCGGAGTCGGAGGTGTAACTGCTTGGATCTGTCAAACCGGTGAGCAGCTGATCTTCTGATCATTGTCACGAAGCCACACCAGTCCCACTCTCGTTAGAAGTTCAGAACAAGAAAGTGTAGGCCATATAGAACTAATGACGCTCAGATTGAAAGTCATTCAACAAAATAATGAGGAGTTCTATCAGCCTAATCAAGGTGATTGCATCACACATCCCAGTGTTCGAACTTGTAAACACGGCTGCATGGGATTCCTACTAATGCAACTCTGTGCAGCCAATGGCAATGTCCGTGATAGCTGTAATGTCGGGAGCCGCAGCTCTACGTGATTGGATTTGACTGCTCTAACGCGGTTCCAACTCCATGTCGGCTAACGCAAATCTGATTGAATTGAGCCTTAGACCCCCTGTAGATTTCATTTCAACAAAATGTTTCCTCACATAGAATGTTCATCCCTTTGCTATGTTTGCGACTAATACACCAGCTTTCAGAAATGGATCAAACAAGCATGTACGGCTTGCATCTCTGTGTCTCTACCCGAGTGAAAATGGGTAGGAATAGAGGGATGGGTGGATGGATGGATGGATGGAGAGAGGGAGAAAGGGATAGAAGGATAGAGGGATGGGTAAAAAGGTAAATAAGTGTGGCGTATCCTGTTCTAACGGGTTCCTAGTCCCTTTGTGATGATTAGACAGCTCCCGAGGAGTTAGCAGAAGCAAAAGCTCTCTAATGAGCTCGGCTCCCGCACCCCTACTACCCCTTCCCCCCGCGGACCCCCTCCCTGTCCCAGGGTGGACCCAGTGGCTGTATGGGGGTCCCAGGAGGAGGGCCCGCAGAGCACCTGTTCTCCTCTCCTTGTAATCTGTGCATTTCTGCACTCCATCCCTCCCTCCCTGTCCTCCCTCCTTCCCTCTCTCCCTCCCGCTTTCCCGCTCCTCCCTCCCTCCCTGTCCAGGCGTGGAGTGGGGGGGCCTACTGGGAACCATGGCATTGTGTGTTGTCTTTTTTCTTTTGCACCTCTCTCTCTCTCTCTCTCTCTCTCTCTCTCTCTCTCTCTCTCTCTCTCTCTCTTTTTCTTTATTCTTCCCTTCTTTTTAATCATAATTCCTGGTCTCTGCTCTCCTACTGACTGCAACAGCACATGCAGATTGGAGAATTGTTCGTTTGAGGTTTTGCATGAGACCTCCTTTCGCAGCCGACATTTTGTGGTTGTTTTTCCCTTTGATTTGATTGATTATTAATGTATCTATTTAGGAGTCATTGTATAGTTGTCATATTTGGCAGTTGCAATGAATAGTGCACTAAGACAGAATAGTGCACTAAGACAGAATAGTGCACTAAGCTCTACACTGTCAAATGAAGTGCTTTCTAACACGGGAACTAGTGGCAACTGAGCTGCCACCAACGCGAAGGAGCCAAAACCTTCAATTTGCTGAAGTATTGAAACACATCGTCCTGAAATGTTTGTAAATATTACATGGTATGTTGTAACACCAGTTAATTAATCAAGTGTTGTGCAACACCTTGCCTGGGACTGGGAGCCCTGCCGAAAAAGGTTGAAAAAACTATTCTGGTGTTTCAAGTTCTGTTTAGTGCAGAATTAGATACTCTTCTTTTTTTGGTGTTGTTTCCTCTCTCTAAAGCTTCTTAACACTATTATGTTGTTTAAATTCTGTCCAGTGCAGAATTGTATCACTTCTCAAGTGTCTGAACATTCGCTTAACCCATTTTGGCAGGAATTGTTGAGCAGAGTGCTCAATCCACCAGCAGCAACTCAATTTTTTACAACAAGCATTGTAGGTTATTGTATTTACTTCCACCATTAAATGTGGGGAATGTGGGAATGGCTTATCTCATCGTTGAGATTTTGTCTCACGGTTATCATATCCGTTAATTATGATCCATTACACCTCATGGCACCATAAACTACTTAATATTAATATAGAAGTCTACTTTTCTTTCTTCAGACATGCATACAACAATGTGCAAAATAATCATAAAGTCTTTACATTTTTTATTCCCACAATCCTCTAAAAACTATGCCATAGACAGGAAGTGCAAGGTTCAATCAATCAATTTTCTATATTTTTGGTTATGCCCATAAAATATACTTACATTTTGAGCAACATATTAAGTTGGATTTATTTTCACATTTTTGGGTAAAATGAAACGAACTAATCATTGAAACGACTTCCAGTCATGTTTTATTAAGTATTTATGTACATCTTCCAATGAAATTTACCATCTTACGCCCCAAAAGTTGGGGTTCAATTCCTGCTACCGCCTGTCCCACTTTCACTCCTTCTCTATCTCTTCCTGTTTCTAATCTGTCTAAATAAAGCATAGAGAATATGAAGTTGGATTTCCACCCCCAAAAAAATATTCTCCACAGGCCCTTATCATCAATCAATATTAGGCTATAAATAATTTGCATTCTTTAACCATTTGAGTGTATGAATCAGTCTGCCTTTTACATGCACTGAAACTCCAAAAACACAAATATTCAGATTGAAGAACCACTTTGGATGTTTCAGAGTACTTACTATTCTGTTCTAAAACACTTTCTGTATTTCATAACACTTACATTGGGTTTACATTCAAACACCGTTCAAATACCAGATCTCAGGTTAGGTGCATTACTTTTCATGGTTTCATTATACGATCTTTGTATGTTTACAGTGTAGATAGTTAAGTGCGAATGACTGAATTACATGATGACGCCATGCAGGCTGCATTTAGAGTCTGTTGAGTCCTTACAAAGGTACACCTGGGTCACGCCAACCGAACAACCAACCAACCCCCTCGGTCCCTAGCTCTAAGAGACATCAGTCCCAGGGTGGCACTTTCCATCTCCCGTTAATTAGGCCAAATGTATGTTTACATAATGAACTTTGAGGTCGCTGACGACAAATGGCATCTTGGGACCAGGGAGGACAAAGAGGTGCTAGGCATGGCCAGATGGGTGTGTGTGTGTTAGGGTGTGTGTGTGTGTGTGTGTGTGTGTGTGTGTGTGTGTGTGCGTGTGGTGTGTAAGGTTGGACGTGTTTAACTTTACTTGTGGGGACCAGAAGTCCCCACAAGAATAGTGAACAAACAACATTTTGACCAACAGGGGATGTTTTGATAGTCCCCATTAGGTCAAATGCTATTTCTAGGGGGTTTAAGATTAGGGTTAGAATTAGTGTTAGGGTTAGAATTAGGTTTAGGGTTAGGAGCTAGGGTTATCTTTAGGGTTAGGGATAAGATTAGGGTAAGAGTGAGGTTTAATGTTAGTATTAGGATTTTGAATGGGATTGAATTGTGTGTCCCCACCAGGTTAGTTAAACAAGACTATGTGTGTGTGTGTGTGTGTGTGTGTGTGTGTGTGTGTGCGTGCGTGCGTGCGTGTGTGTGTCTGTGTGTGTGTTAGGGACCTCTGTGTCAGACAGACAACCTGAGCGGAATAATTCCCAGCTCTCCGTTTGACAAAAGACTACCTACCACCTTATGCCTCTGAGAATTTCCACTAGTACCCCAGAAGGAGGAGGAGGCTCTTCTTTGGGAAGGGAGGGGGGACGCGGATGTGTAGCATTAGTAGTATTTACTATGACCCCCCAATTAGCTGCTGCCAAGACAGAGGGTACTCCTCCTGGGGTCCTAACAGGAATAAAAACCACAACAAATAAAATACATCAAATATATAATATACATAGAACTACATTTAGATTTAGCAATTTAGCAGGCACTCCCATCCAGAGCGACCCACAGCTAGTGCATTCATCTCAAGACAGCCAGACGAGACAACCAGTCGTATCACAAACACGTATCACATATCACGACATAATGCGAAACATAACACAATACAAAATACATAAAAATGTCTGTGTTTCTTCACAGTCCCCTTCGTAAGGTGTTCAGTTATGAGGATGGCGTGGGGAAGTGGGGAGGAGGAGGCCTATGGGAGCAGGTAGGGGTGAGGAAGTCTGTGTTCCAAATGGAACCCTATTCCTTATATAGTGCACTATTTTTTTATTATAATCTGGTTGGTTTGAGCCCTGCATGCTGATTGGCTGACAGCCGTGGTTGTCACGACTTCTGCCGAAGTTGGTCCCTCTCCTTGTTCGGGCGGAGTAAGCCATCGCCGATCCACTTTTCATTTTCCATTAGTTTTGTCTTGTCTTCCATCACACCTGGTTCCAATTCCATCAATTACATGTTGTATATTTAATTAACTTCTAATGGCTGGGGGGCGGTATTGAGTAGCTTGGGTGAATAAGGTTCCCAGAGTAAACTGCCTGTAACTCAGGCCCAGAAGCTAAGATATGCATATTATTAGTAGTGTTTGATAGAAAACACTCTGGAGTTTCTAAAACTGTTTGAATGATGTCTGTGAGTATAACAGAACTCATATGGCAGAAATCTGAGGTTTGTCGTTTTTTAACTCTTTGCCTATCCAAGATACAGTGTAAATTTGGTCCGATTGCACTTCCTAAGGCTTCCACTAGATGTCAACAGTCTTTAGAACCTTGTTTCAGGCTTCTACTGTGAAGGGGGAGAGAATAAGACCGTGCGGCCTTGAGAGCGACCTGCATTCCATTGCATTTCTAAAGACAAAATAATTGTCCGGTTGGAACATTATTTATTTTTTAATTTTTATTTATTTATTTATTTTTTAATTTTACCCCTTTTTCTCCCCAATTTCGTGGTATCCAATTGTTGTAGTAGCTACTATCTTGTCTCATCGCTACAACTCCCGTACGGGCTCGGGAGAGACGAAGGTTGAAAGTCATGCACAACCCAACCAAGCCGCACTGCTTCTTAACACAGCGCACATCCAACCCGGAAGCCAGCCGCACCAATGCGCCGGAGGAAACACCGTGCACCTGGCCACCTTGGTTAGCGTACACTGCGCCCAGCCCGCCACAGGAGTCGCTGGTGCGCGATGAGACAAGGACACCCCTACCGACCAAGCCCTCCCTAACCCGGGCGACGCTAGGCCAATTGTGCGTCGCCCCACGGACCTCCCGGTTGCGGCCGGTTACGACAGAGCCTGGGCGCGAACACAGGGACTCTGATGGCACAGCTGGCGCTGCAGTACAGCGCCAGCTGTACAGCGCCCTTAACCACTGCGCCACCCGGGAGGCCCGGTTGGAACATTATTGAAGATTTCTGTTAAAAACATCCTAAAGATTGATTATATACTGTACATCGTTTGACATGTTTCTATGAACTGTAATGGAACATTTAGACTTTTCGTCTGGACCTAGTGCTCGCGCCTCATGAATTTGGATTTGTGAACTAAACGCGCGAACACAAAGGAGGCATTTGGACATAAATGATGGACTTTATTGAACAAATCAAACATTTATTGTGGAACTGGGATTCCTGGGAGTGCATTCTGATGAAGATCATCAAAGGTTGGTGAATATTTATAATGCTATTTCTGACTTCTGTTGACTCCACAACATGGCGGATATCTGTATGGCTTGTTTTTGTGTCTGAGCGCTGTACTCAGATTATTGCATGGCGTGCTTTCTCCATAAAGCTTTTTTAAAATCTGACACAGCGGTTGCATTAAGGAGAAGTATATCTATCATTCCATGCATAACACTTGGATCTTTTGTCAATGTTTATCATGAGTATTTCTGTAAATTGATATGGCTTTCTGCAAAATCACCGGATGTTTTGGAAGCAAAACATTACTCAACATAACGCGCCAATGTGAACTGAGATTTTTGTATACAAATATGAACTTTATCGAACAAAACATACATATACAGTGGGCAAAAAATTATTTAGTCAGCCACCAATTGTGCAAGTTCTCCCACTTAAAAAGATGAGAGAGGCCTGTAATTTTCATCATAGGTACACTTCAACTATGACAGACAAAATGAGGAAAAAAAATCCATTGTATGATTTTTAATGAATTTATTTGCAAATTATAGTGGAAAATAAGTATCTGGTCAATAACAAAAGTTTATCTCAATACTTTGTTATATACCCTTTGTTGGCAATGACAGAGGTCAAACGTTTTCTGTAAGTCTTCACAAGTTTTTCACACACTGTTGCTGGTATTTCGGCCCATTCCTCCATGCAGATCTCCTCTAGAGCAGTGATGTTTTGGGGCTGTTGCTGGGCAACACGGACTTTCAACTCCCTCCAAAGATTTTCTATGTGGTTGTTTGAGGAATTTCTGTTGTTTGAATTTGGCGCCCTGCACTTTCACTGGCTGTTGTCATATCGATCCCGTTAACGGGATTTCAGCTGTAAGAAGTTTTTAACCCTCTGTTCCCCCCCATGTCCTTGTCCGTAATTGTTTTTCTTGTAGTGCTTTTGCACGGTATGCTGGTGATTACCGGGTTTTGTTTGACCTATGTCATGTATTGTTCTGTTGACAGTGTTTTATGTTTTATTAAACGACACCTTTGTAAATCAGTTTTCGTTCTCCTGCTTCTGAACGCACCACACTACAGTGGTATATGACGGGTATGACACAACATTTATTTTTTACTTCTCTAATTATGTTGGAAACCAGTTTAGAATTGCAATAAGGCACCGAGGGGTTTTGTGGTATATGGTCGGTGTCCAGGCACTCCGCGTTGCGTCGAGGTTAAGAACAGTCCTTAGCCATGGTATATTGGCCATATAACAAACCTCCTCTCCGCCTTATTGCTTAATTATATAATATAAAAATTTAAAAAATTTAAGAGCCCTGTGGACCTTGGTCAAAAGTAATGCACTATAAAGGGAATAGGGAGCCATTTAGAACACAACCAAGGTGTTGAGGGAAGGTACAGTAAGAGAGAGGAGGACTCTAAGATGTCAGGTTACGGGCTCATGCATTGCTCCAGCCTACAGTGTGATAACAAATCAACTAAGGGCCCGGTAGTGTAGGTTTCTGCAGGGTCTCCAGGGCCTTGGGTTGATCTGATCTTATAACGACCTCCTATGTAACCCCTGCAAGTCCTTTAATACTACCCCGACATCATTAGAATTACAGCAACCAATGAATCTACCTACCTGTTACCAGCCACACCCATGGGATCACACACACACACACACACACATACATACACACACACACACACACACACACACACACACACACACACACACACACACACACACACACACACACACACACACACACACACACACACACACACACACACACACACACACACACACACACACACACACACACACACACACACACACACACACACACACACACACACACACACACACACACACACACACACACACACAGGAAGCCGGGGCGTTACACCTGTTACCTTGACCTGAGCTGGCTTTATTGTCTTCATCATTTCGTTATTTATTCATTCTGCCTTGCACCGTGACACTTCTGAAGTGAAGTGGCTTCTTGTGGAGTGTTGTATTGCTTAATACACATTCATATCCCCTTACGAATGCAGTCATAGAGCATTATGAAACTGCATAAACCAATCAGCCTTTCTATTTCGTTCTTCTGACAATGGTACTTTCCCCTCACTGTCTTTGTGGTGGAATGAAGTCCTCTTGTAGATGCTCTATAGGAGAGATGATGTGATGAAGGCACCATGTAGGGCAGGGTTCAAATTCAAATTGTCCAAGAGAATGGGAGTGAAGATACAAGTCTATTAATTAGAATGTGCAAAGTAAATGGGGTTATTGCCTTCAGTCTCCCTATTAAAGCATCTCTATGAGGAATAGACCATTTAAGAGTGGTCATGAGGCAAGCCTCTCCTCAGCTTCACAAATACACTAGTATTGCATTTACTTTTTACATTCTTGTTTTACATTTTGAACACTGGTCCACTGTCTATACGGGTCCACACTTTTCAGTGTTAAGTGAATACACTGCTTAGTGTAAAGCCTTATTTCTATATTCCCAGAGTGCCTTGCCTTTCGATTGACTTGTAGAGTTACCACCCATGACTGTATTTGCTAGTGACAGAGACATGATTGTTACATTCATCCAGTTTTTATCCTGTGGCCCTTCACCAAGTGAACGCTTCAGGGAGTATGTCCTCATTAACGTATTAGTATTTAACTCTGTACAAATTGTATTTCATGAAGCCTAATTTTCTGGGCCTAGTTTTATCCTAATAACATGGCCTAAAACTCAAAGCACTGACGGTCACATTATGCTTGCTTGCAAAGTGATGTGCAATTCTTATAGGAATCTAGCCAAAGTGGGTATATCCAACATCCACCTGAACCTGCCAGGTTGGGAAGACTAAATTCTTCTTCTTCTTTAATTTTGTATTGTGGAATCTAACCAACTGAACGGTGCATACACTGCCACCTACTGTACTGGAGTGTGAGACCGGTCACGGCCTCCCTATTAATCTATTTCTCTTATCTAGCCCTTTGTTTCCGCCTACTGTTCTGGAGTGTGAATTTCATTATACGTTGTGACACAAAAAGGGAAGAAAAATTGCCTTGCCAACTGACTCTACACCCATTAAAACCTCACCACTGTTCCACTACTTGGACTTATCTGATCTTACACCAGGTCGGCAGCCTGGGAGGATACTATCGTTCAACACACATTGTAACTCTTCTGCAGTAAAATCTTGTACACTGAAGTACTTCTCTGCAGCTGCCATCACAATGTCTATTTTATGTGATTTACGTTCCATTTCTGCGGTACAGCTGATAACCTAAGAATGCTAAGAAACCAATCTTATTGAAGTAGATGTTATTGCTATTAGTCTTTATTGACCTCGGCCTACTCACAGGGAGCCTCTTATGATCCTTTGCCCTGGAACCATCTTCCTCTACTACTCTTTTCACTGCCTCATCATATAATACCTTCTGTACTACTCTGACCCTGGCAACCTCAACCTGCCTTTCTCTCCCCAGACAGCTGTGATCTCCAGCACCATGAGTACCACAACAGTTCAAACACAACTTTTTCCACCTATACTACACCTTACTACAGCTTTGTCTCATGCCCTCATGTACACTTCGCACATCTAGGAATGACCCTCCTACACACTGCTGCAATATGACCATAAGCTTGGCACCTAAAACACTGCAATGGGTTCGGGATAAAATCTCTCAACAGGATAACTGACACATCCTAACTTGACTTTGTCGGGTAAAAACACCACAGGACAAACAGTGTCTTTTCTGTTCACCACACTCTCCTCGGGGTCTGTGTTGCACCAAATGGCGGGCGTCACAGACACCGGGGGGTTCTACTAAGCTATATGGAATTATTTTAAGAAGGTCATACCAATGATGATTTTTCTATTTGATTTTGAATTTTAAGACCCCTTTAAGTATCAACATTTTTTTGTTGCCTTACTATTATTAGCCCATACAAACGCATTGAATAAAAATGCACTACATGGATCAACAGATAGTCCCCCATAAAAGGGGGGACTAAATTTAAATTTAAAGGAATTTTGTTATCAAGTGTCTCTTCAATATCTGAGATATACAAGAAAGATCAGGCAAAGTTTGTTGTTATTTTTTTTATGTTATTTATGTATTTAAGCTCTTGTATTTGGGACTAAACAGTCTCATATATTCAGTACATTCGGAAGGTATTCGGACCTCTTGACATTTTCCACATTTTGTTATGGAAAGGCCTTATTGTAATAAACATCCCCACAGCATGACGCTGCCACAATCATGCTTCACTGTAGGGATGGTGCCAGGTTTCCTCCAGATGTGACGATTGGCATTCAGGCCAAAGAGTTCAATCTTGGTTTCATCAGACTAGAGAAACTTGTTTCTCATGGTCTGAGTCCTTTAGGTGCCTTTTGGCGAACTCCAAGTTGCTATCATGTGCCTTTTACTGAGGAGTGGCTTCCGTCTGTCCGCTCCACCATAAAGACCTGATTGGTGGAGTGTTGCAGAGATGGTTGTCCACTGGAAAGTTCTCCCATCTCCACAGAGGAACTCTGGAGCTCTGTCAGAGTGACCATCGGGTTCTTGGTCACCTCTCAGACCAAGGCCCTTCTCCCCTGATTGTTCAGTTTGGTCGGGCAGCCAGTTCTAGGAAGAATCTTGGTGGTTCTAAACCTCTTCCATTTAAGAATGATGGATGCCACTGTGTTTTTGGGGACCTTCAATGGTGCAGACATTTGTTGGTACCCTTCCACAGACCTGTGCCTCGACACAACCCTGTCTCGGAGCTCTATAGCCAATTATTTCGACCACATGGCTTGGGACCTTATATAGACAGGTGTGTGCCTTTCCAAATCATGTCCAATCAATTGAATTTACCAAAAGTGGATATCAATCAAGTTATAGAAACATCTCAAGGATGATCAATGGAAACAGGATGCACCTGAGCTCAATTTTGAGTCTCTTTTGAGGATCTGAATACTTATGTAAATGTATTTCTGTTTTACATTTTTTATACATGTGCAAACATTTCTAAAAACCTGTTTTCACTTTGTCATTATGGGGTTTTGTGTGTAGATTGACGAGGAACATTTTGTATTTAATACATTTTATAATAAGGCTGTAACATAACAAAATGTGGAAAAAGTGAAGGGGTCTGAATACTTTTCAACATTTCTAAAGAACGGTTTTCGCTTTGTCACTATGGGGGTATTGTACATTATCTATTTTAAAATAAGGCTGTAACATAACAACGTGAAAAAGTGAAGGGGTCTGAATACTTTCCGAATGCACAATACTTCCATTCATTCTTTCAACTGTTACTGGGGGACTTTCAGACAAGTCTCACCTTTCCACAGAGGGGCCATATGAGTGTGTAGCCTAATCTTGTTCGGACACTTCAGACAGAAGTTGGCAGATTGGCTGTATCGACAGACGAGTACCAAGACGATTTTCGGGGTTGCTGAGCAAAATGGAGAACACTATAGTGTTCGAGAGTGTCTCATCTTTCTATAGACTTTGTAGGACAAACTGTTTGGACTCTATTGACAATTTTGTGAAAATAATGATTTTTGGTGTTTCTTACAAACATCAGCCTAGCTCTGTCACCTTTTACCTCAGAGGCGTGGTGGATGCGAGACATGGCCAGATCCCGTGGATTGACACACATCCCATGCAAAAAAACAGGATTCCTTCTCTCCAAAATTTCACTGCCACCTGGCCAGACTCCTCCTCCTAGTCATCTTCATTGAGGATTGAACTCAGTGGTCTTTGTGAAGATTACAAAATGAGACTACCTAACTCATCTAAACTCATCACAACCATTTCAGTAACGGGTGCAATAAACCCAAGCAAAAGATTGGATACGTTTAGGTAAATGTAAGTTATTGATATTTGAGTAGCACAAGATTAATTATTCAATCAATTTACATGCAAAAAACATTAATATGGAAGCAAACAATTCTACATATCAACCTGCAATTGGGAAATATGATAATAATGGGCATGGTTTTGGTTGAACACTGGTTTTTAACACCAACAAAGACTAGATGAAGGTGCCGGAGAGGATGGCTGCCGTTTAATCATGCTGTTTTTGTTTGTTTTATCGCATTGTTTGTAACTTAATTTGTACATAATGTCGCTGCTACCATCTCTAATGACCGAAAAGAGCTTCTGGACATCAGAACACTGATTACTCACCTCGAATTAGATAAATAATTTGCATTCCCCCCCCCCCTTCACCACTGCTACTCTCTGTTATTACCTATGCATAGTCACTTTAATAACTCTACCTACATGTACATATTACCTCGACACCTTGGTCCCCGCACATTGTCTCTGTACTGGTACCCCCTGTATATAGCCTCGCTATTGTTATTTTACTGCTTCTTTTGAATGATTTGTTACTTTTATCTCTTACTTTTTTGTAGGTATTTTCTTGAAACTGCATTGTTGGTCCCTCCGTAACTTTCATTACGCACACCTGTCCCTTATTCCCACTGATTAGTACTTGTATAAGCGTGCCCTTTGGTCTCCATTGGGCTGTCCATTATTGTCATAATGTTCGTTGGTGGACGTTAGTACCTGTGCTGTGTGTTGGCTTTCGTGACATTGTGGATTGCGCAGATGATTATAGGTCTCGTCCCGCGTGTTAATCATTGTGTGCGCGTGTATTTCATTTGAGGTTCTCCTCGCTCTTTTGTTTTGGGTTTCTACCATGTGTTTTGTTACGTGTTTGTTAGGTCTGCATACCCGTGCCTTTACACGGCATGCCGTAATTTGGGCTTGATAAAACAAAAATATTATGCATTCCTGCGCCTGTCTCGTGAAAGCTTGTAAGTCAGCATTTCACTGTTGTATTTGGCGCGTGTGACAAATACAGTTTGATTTGATTTGGAACACTGGGGGTTCTTTTACACCGATGACTGTTAATTTAACACTTACAGAGTTCTTTTTACACCTGAAAACCCTAGAAATGTTACACTGAAAAAACACTCGGTAACACTGGTAAAATTTGCTGTGCAGCTGTACCAAACAGCTACAGTGCATTCGGAAAGTATTCAGGACCCCTTGACTTTTTCCTTATTTTGTCATGTTACAGCCTTATTCTAAAATGGAATAACCCTTGTGTGGTGTTCATGTCTTTGTTATTCACCCAATGTTCACGGGTCTGATGGACCCACAACATTATTGGGTTTTTAAAACAATACAGCCATAACAATTTATGTAAAAATACTTCATACTTAATTCTTAGATGTTGACTTAGATGTATCAATTACAAGCAATATAAACAGCTTACATGGTTTATTTTTGCCATTTACCTCTGCTAGATCACATTTACCAATAAAAGTGCTATTTTTTTTTTTTTTGACAACATTTATTTGTCGTAAAACAGTTATTGCATTTGTTGTTGTGGCCACGGAATCCCTGTGTCACACAACCCGCATCCCTTGGTTCTGCACAGGGGCTCCTCCATCTGGCCTTCCCGTATGAACTTGCAAGTTCCACACATATGATGAAGCAGCATCACCGACAGCCCAGATCTTGATTCCATATTTTGGGGGTTTAGATGGTATGTACTGCCTGAAGGGGCAGCGGTCCCTAAATGGCATAAGCTCATCAACAGTAACGTTGGGCACAGGGTTGTAAAACAGGGGAAGGTGGCCCACCCACTTGTTCCACACTGACCTGATTGCAGCTAGCTGGTCTCTCTGCTGCAGAGCTGGTCTGGTGTCTAGTTTATCGAAGCGGATAATCCTGGAAGTAATGTGACATTTTCCAAAGACATTGTTGCACGGAAAAGTTATCTGCCTGTTTCTGCATATCACAGGGATTCCGTGGATTCCCCATTGGATCTGAAAACACCAGCAATGATAAGAACCCCGAAGTATGCACGTAAATGAGTTTGGTCCATCTCCTTCCATCTCTCTACAAAAACATGCCTTCCCTCTAAATTAGTGCAGTCCAGAATGATCTTCTGGATGGTGTCTGGGATGAACAGTTTAAAAGAAGACTTCATGTCCTGCACATGAAAAACCACCATCTCACGTCTGCTGTGGTTGCATCCTTATCACATTGGCAGCCATGTGGGGTGGCTCATTCCTTGGGCAAGAAAACCACTCAATTTCACAATTTTTTGACATCCATATTTCTCCTCCTGCAGGCTGCTGATGAGCTGGTTGCTGACGGGCTGGTCCTGGGGCTGGCTGAGGGTCAGTCTCATCCTCTTCTTCCAACTCGCTGTCAGACTCCGAATTGACAGAGACGTGATCCTCATATTCAGAAAATGATTAATCTTCGAAAGTGGAAGACGCTCCTTCCACACTAGCTTCTCTCTCCGCCAAAAATATTTTTCTAAGGCCCTCTGAGCAGTCATTTTTTTTGCCATACTGATTGAGCCACACATGCAAATCTATTTATTTGTTGTGTCCCTCCCCCAATTTGCACCTGGCTGAGGTAAAGTGTGGCAAAATACAGATTTTTAAATATTGTTTTACAATGTATTGAAAAGAAGTATCAAAATAATGTATTGTAATAACATTGTGCAGGTTCCCTCAAGACATTGTGCAGTTTCACACACTACAAACGGTAAAGAGTGCGAGAAAAGTGGGAGACAGGCAGCTGTTGAAACAGCTAGCCCAGGGAGGAGGAAGACAGAGTGAATGCACACAGCAAACCTTTTTGTTTAATTTTTACTTGTTTTCACCTATACACAAACCTTTCCACACTTGTATTACCCTTGTATTACATATAAATGTGTAGGGGGCGCATAGTGTGCACTCAATGAAAATGTGTTATTTTATGTGGTCTTCGCAGAAAATGTGCCAAGGCCAATGAGTCTCAGGCTGTTCTTTTGGTAAACATTGAAAATGGGTCCCACAGACCCAAACACCACACAAAGGTGAAATAGATTTTGACCTTGTTCTGCATGCAAGCAACAGGTTTGATAAAAAGGCTAATGTTGGGTTGGATAGTTTGCCAGCCAGACGTCCATCAAGGCAGTGCCCCAGTGGGACAGAAATCCCTGGAAGTGCCCCTATGGCTCCTCCCCTTCCTACCCTTCCGTCCATCCGTTCTCCCTCCCTCTCCTCCTCCTCACCTCTCTCCCTCAGTTGTTTTCCTGCCCCCCCTCACTCTGCAGGGTGTGTTTGGTCCTCGCTTCGTGTCCCACCAGCCTGGGGAGGAAGGGGGAGGGCCCAGGAGGGGCTAAAGGCTTCAGGGCCACAGGTGAGGCCTGAGCTAATTCTGCATCCACCCCCTCACCCTCTCACTCTTCCTCAGGTGTCATCTCGTACACCTCCCTCCATCCATTCCTCCCTCCATGCCCCCTCCATGCCCAGCATGCCAATCAAGCCTTATCTGCACGCAGGGAGGGGGGAGGATATAGGGAGGGCAGGGTGTAGGAGGAGGGCTGGGCCCCATGCATGTGGACCTCCGGTCCCTTGTCAAGCCTCCCAGGATGTGTCACCTCTTCTTTTAATTATCCCTGTGTTCTTCATTAATTCACAACACTTCGTCTTTATGCCCTGCAGCAGAGAGAGAGAGAGAGAGAGAGAGAGAGAGAGAGAGAGAGAGAGAGAGAGAGAGAGAGAGAGAGAGAGAGAGAGAGAGAGAGAGAGAGAGAGAGAGAGAGAGAGAGAGAGAGAGAGAGAGAGAGAGAGAGAGATACAACTCTAATCAATAAGAACAACAACAACAGCCCTAACAACTGCAGTGGAAACGGATGCCTAGTGACAAGGGTGTCCTTTGGGGCCAGTGTCGTCCTCTGAGCATTTACAGGCAGCACCATATTGCCAGCCAGCACTACTCCAGGCCCTTTGGGTCAGTATTTAGGCCCAGCCAGATCGCTCATCCCTGAGAGCCATGGGCAGACGAGTCCCCCTGGTCCAGCCATATGGCCGGAGCACACCTCTGGGTCTCTCTGGTCCTAAGGACAGATTGATTTGAGCCACATATGTGCATCTCCCAGACCAAGGTGACCATAATGAAATTTAGAGACATTAGATAGTATTTCACTATATAGGTAATCGGGTGCTATTCTTGACACACCCTGCACAGCTCTACTACAGGTAAAAAAAATATATATATATTGTTTTAAACATCTGTGTTTTTGCATGAACATTGATTGATTAATCTTATGCTATACAAAGATAAATAAAATACATTTTTCTAAACTAATCCAATCAGTTCATTTGATTTATTGTACCCATTACTGAAATGGTTGTTCCAGTTTAAATGGTTTAGTTAGTCTCGTTGAACAATGTTCCTAATCCTGACAGTCATTCTGAATGCAGGTTGCGGGTGAATAAAAGTTCATATTTTTTTCATGTTCTGACTTTGGCTCGATTCCAATAGGAATAACACGTCACTTTGAAAGCCAGCATAATATGACTTGTAAACCAGGAGGTTTGTAACACCACTGTGTTAGGGTAAAACTTGGAAAGAAAAAGGAACGTCTGCAACTCTGGTATGTTCCCATGGTGCATTAATTAGACACACAAGAACATTCATAGGGTAAAACTTGGCTATGAAGGTAAGGCCTTACGATATATGCAATGTATGGTCTTAACCAGTTAGTTTTATGGTAACAATTGCCTACAGTAGGAAGTCCTCAGTAATGAAAATGAACTAATTCAACAACCATGTCTCTGTCACTAACAAATACAGTCAAGGGAGGTAACTCTACAATTCACTTGAAAAGGCAACGCACACTGGGAAATGATATTGGAGGCGTGGCTTTCAATTAGTTATTTTTTAGCCACCTGTGAGTATTTAGTACTTTTTTAGGATCCCCAATTAGCTGCTGCTAAGGCAACATTTACAAAATGCTCCATTTAAAGTTTGTTCCACCTGAGTGAGTCTGGCCACAAGTCAGAGACCACAATGACAACAAATGCATTTTATGGATTATTTTTGTCTTCATCTAATGCCTTTTAAGAGGAAAGTAACTGAGTATGGGTAATCCAAAAGTTGTGTTACTGCCTAACATTTTGGACAGGTAACTAGTAACTGTAACAGATTACATTTAGTAAGTAACCTAACCAACCCTGATAATTAAATACAAAACACATTCCAAAATATATAAAAATGACTGTGTGTCTCTTCATTTTAGTGCTGTAAAGTGTTCTTTTATCATTTTTCTCTATCTGTTTTTACTGCCAGATTGAGTTATCTGGGGTGGCAGAGTCCCTTGTAGTCATGCCTCTATTTAATACTGTGCATTTCCCAGACCTCTGGTTGCATGTCTTGTGTGGTACCGAACTGTGTGCCAACTGCTTCAATAGACAGTTTGTTACATTCAACACATCAACACCTCACACAAAGACCAATAGAGGTGCAGACAATCTCTCCTCAACTTTTAGCCAGATGCGATTGATATGCCAGTTATTGCCATTCGCCCTCTGTGTACATCTAAGTGCAATACTTGCTGCTCTATTCTAGTTGATTATGATGTTAAGAAAGCAGTCTAAAGCCTTATCATGGACACATGTCTTCCATTTTAGCAACCATTGAGTCTTTATGTTTTGACCATGAAAAATTGCTATCTAGGGTTACTCCATGCATTTTAGTCTCCTCAACATGCTCAACCACCACATTATTCAGTAATAGATCTAGATAAGGTTTAGATTTGAGCGAGTGATTTGTCCAAAAACTATACATTTAATATTTAGCAGCAGCCTATTGCTAGTTACCCATTCTAAAACTGACTGGAGCTCTATGTTAAGGGTGTCAGTTATTTATTTTACTGTTATAGCCGATGTGTATACTGTTGAGTCGTCCACGTACATAGACACACAGGTTTTATTCAAGGTCAGTGAAAAGTCATTAGTAAAAATAATAATGGCCTAAGCCGGCTTCCCTATGGTACACCACACTCAACCGACTTTGCATGAGAGAGGCTTCCATTAACCTCTGTGTTCTATTAGATAGCTAAATCAATCCATAATTACGCAGAGGGTGTAAATCCATAACATCTATGTTTTTTTGGGGGACACATATTTAACCACTTTTTTTGGTTTGCACAAAAGTCCCCCCATACTATTAATTTATTTTTAGCCAATACCAGATTACCTTCAGAGGAGTCTTGTGACAGGATTGGGGGTCACAGAGCAAAAGAGTGTTCCAAATGGCCAAACCATTTGGAAGCTACATAGGTTTTCACGAGAAGACCAATTTGAGATGTTTCCTGCACTGACTACAGCACTGTAGCTCTGCCACTTTCCACTGCAGATGTGGATGTCCGACTTAGGCAAAACATTTTTATTATTATTATTGTACCTTATTTAACTAGGCAAGTCAGTTAAGAACAAATTCTTAATTTACAATGACAGCGAACCCTGGCCAAACCCTACCCTAACCCGGACGACGCTTGACAGCCGTTATGCACCGCCCTATGGGACTCCTGATCACGGTCGGTTGTGATACAGCCCGGGATTGATCCAGAGTCTGTAGTGACGCCTCTAGCACTTCCATTAAGTGCCTTAGACTGCTGCGCCACTCGGGATCCTAAAATGCTTAAATTGGTGGATTGAGATGCAGCCCATGCAAAAATAAACAGATACTGTATCTCTTGCTTAAACTGATGGACTTTGATGGGGATTTTGTATTATGTTCATTAGATAATCTATTTTAAAGTGGTTGGCAATATCAAAGGATTTTGTTATGAACGAGCCATCTGACTCAATGGAGCTCAGTTCACTTTTTTGCCTAGAATTTCGTTTAAGGTACTCCAGAGCTCTTTCTACGTATAATTAATCTTTGTTCCATAACATAGTTTCTTCTTTTTGCTTAGTTTAGTTATGTAATGTCTCAATTTACTGTAATGTCACATGGTATACCAAAACTTCTGTACTTTTCTGATACTAGAACATGAACAACGGTTGGGTACTTGAATTTGTGTTACTTTCGGTACTTCTGTCAAATGTGTCTCGCGTGAGAGGATGGCGTGAGAGGATCAAGTCTTTCTAGTGATTTGTCTGAATCTTCTCATATGGGGACATAGTATACTAGCCAGGCTACTTGCGCGTGGCATGCAGCTGACACAGTCCGAGCCACTTTTTGAGAAGCAAGAAAGAGGAGAGAAAATACAGACAGCATGGCTTCTTCTAACGATAACATCATATCTCCAAGCCAGAAGTTTGTTTAAAAAAATAGCTCCAGAAGCGAACGATGGGGATACTTTGTTTGCAGAGCAGATGATGAGGGCCAGCACACCGAAACATGTGTTACAAAGCAGTGCAGTGTAAGGGAGGTTTAGATCCAAAACCACATAAACAACAATTGTACATGTGACATTTGCAATGTAACATTACTCTACTAGAAACTAAATTTGAATTATTAGAAGAAATAAGGAAACTCAGACATATTTAAGCCCTTTTTTTGTTGGCACAAAACTACCTCCATACTTCTATTCATTTTTTAAATCCTGTACCAGGTTCAATCAATCAAATGTATTTATGAAGCCCATTTTACGTCAGACGATGTCACAAAGTTCTATACATAAACCCAGCCTAAAACCCCAAATGGGGGTGGTAGGGTAGCCTAGGGTAGCCTAGTGGTTAGCGTGTTGGACTAGTAACTGGAAGATTGCAAGTTCAAGTCCCTGAGCTGACAAGGTACAAGTCTGTCATTCTGCCCCTGAACAGGCAGGTTACCCACTGTTCCTAGGCCTTCATTGAAAATAAGAAATTGTTCTTAACTGACTTGCCTAGTTAAAAAAAGGTATACAATAAAAACAGCAGTCTTGTCTTCAGACAAGTTCCATAAAACTTGTGGGGGGGCCCATAAGTTTAGTTCCAAAACGCCATAAAACATTTTTTTTACACGTAACATTTTCATTGTAATGTTATTTTACCAGAAACAAAATTCTTATTATTTTTGACAATGACATGAAGATATATTCAGGATGACATTCATGTTAGCAATATGATTACAATCCAAAAGTAATGTGCAATGCACTCAAAACCTCCCTATGACAGCAATATACTGTATTTAGACTACTTTGTGTTTTAGACTACTTCGTGTTTGAGTACTGCATCCTGGAAGTTGAAATGCACTCTGGGAATCGTCGTATGCTGTGTCATTGTGCAGACTATTGCGATATAGAAGCTTCAGAAATTAGCTTTAGTCTTTATGTCGTTTTGGAACTAAACTATTAATTTAATACATGCAATTATTTAGCTGTAATGAATAATACATCTTAGGTCAAATATTTTTCATTTGACCCAATATTATGGCCATGGATGAGCAAATGAACCTTACGTGAAAACAATTACATTTTCAAACAGTTGAATTGTACAATTATTTTGTGTGCTGTGAGTCTCAGATATAAGAAAAATTGAAGATATTTTTCAGTTATTTTCTGTATTTTTTCTGTTGTTATGGTGTTTTCTTTTTTAAAGAAATGTAATATGGAATAGAATATATTCTATTTGTTATTTGAGTTGTTCTACCAGTTATCAATATATTGTTCAATGTTTAGTAAAATAAAGCATTGTTGTTATTCTGTGACTTTAGCTAATATGCTTCTTCTTTTTTTACAGTGATATCGTTTCGGTATCAAGTATCATTTTGGTATTGAGTATCATTTCAGTATCGAGTATCGTGATACTAAACCTGGTATGTTATCAAAGCAAAAATGCTGGTGTCTGACAACACTAATTCACTGTATGTTTGCCAATCTGCTGTGTTGTCAAACTTATTTGCTATTCCCTTTGCCTATTGGTGTGATGTTAAAGGTTGCAGCTCTATGCTGATGGTTGGCAAGTGTGGCCCAGCGCTCTATGAGCCTCTTTGTTCCCCCAACTGATCCAAAATGGCTGAACAGAAACCAGAGCTCAGCAGCCCAACAGACCAACAGCCCTGTGACCCAGCATCCCGACATGCCCAACGATCCAGCAGCCCAGCAACCCAGGAGCCCAGGAACCCAGTGGTTATTCCCCACCTAATTCAAAATGGCTGAACAGAGAACAGACCCCAACAGCAACAGCAACAGCCCAGCAACCCAGCAGAGCCCAGCGGCTGCCTCTGACACCCAGGTCCCAGAGAGCAGAAAGTTAATACTGTGGCAGATGTGTCTTCTCCATGCCTCCTCCGGGCCATGCCGCTACGCAACACACCACAACACAATACACCCTCTCTACTCTGCTCTGCACAGTGCACACACCTCCTCTCTCTCTCTCTCTCTCTCTCTTTCTCTCTCTCTCTCTCTCTCTCTTTCTCTCTCTCCTCGCCCCTTCCATCCTCATGGCTCCCTAGGACACTGATGTGTGATGAGCCCTTGGAAAGTTCCCTGGAGTTCAGCTGTGGTGAGCTGCGTAACGCCGAACATCTCTCCACCTCTCCTCCCTCCCTGTCCCCTCCCTTCTCTCCTCTTCCTCTCTCTCGCTCTGCGTAACGGTTAACATCTCTCCCCTTCTCCTCCTTCCCCTCACTGTCCTCCCTCAGCCTCTCTCTCGCTCCACCGTTGTCACATGATTTCCTGAGATTGACAGCCTCCCCAAAGAGTGAGCGGTGGAACAGATGGAATATGAATGGTTCAGTCGTGTATGAAAAAGGTGTCTGGCGAAAGACTGCTGTAGGGGGACCTTCAATTGCAAGTTAAGTATGGCTAAATCCCTTTGTTTCTCTCCCCACTCGTTTCCTCTGTTCACACAACAGACTGGTCTCTGAAAATAATTAGAAATACAAGTTTTAAAGAGGCAGATTTTCAGCGATGGCATTTGCAATTGTTTATTTACATTATGTTTTATTTTTCCAGTGGAAGCTGGTAGGATACAACACCTTCAATATTATTAGTTGCAAATAAGTTATCATGACTTAAAAATATTGGATAGTTGTTGAGATCTTAGTTTGAAAAATAGTTCAGTGAATATGCCATCCATTCTTCCACAAATTAACCTGAACTTCTCCTAACACCATCCCTCCACAGAAAGCCTTCACAGAACCCAGTGATCACCATGATTCCAAACTATATGTGAATTCATCTGATTAATATTATACAGTAGATAGATGATCATCAAATGTTTACTACCCTTGTTAGTTATTAACACCAACACAGAGATCCCTTGACTCAAGCCCCCAACTAGATTGGGATGTTTTGTTGTATTAATTTTGCTTTCCATATTTGATGTGTGCTAAAACGCAACTCTAGTAACACATTACTTGTGAGGCCATTATGGATTTTCAGAAATAGATTTAACACTGGAACTTAGTAGTGTGCTATATTAGGAATAGTGTTCCACTTGGGACACAGGCAGAGAGTTCTCGAAACTGGTTCCTTCCCAAGGACACGCTTTCTAGTGTAAAGCATCACGCTATACAAGTGGACTGAGCAGTAAGTGAATAAGAGAGGAGGAGAGGAGGCCATGGGGTACAGCCCAAATGGCACCCTATTCCTTGACCAGCGCCCTATAGAGAATGTATGGGCCCTGGTCGAAAGTAGTGCACTATAAATGGAATAGGGTTTTTATTTGGGATGCACACTGAGTCCCTCATCCATCCGTCTGGCTACCACAGAGGGCCTGCTTTTGAATGCCTGATCAAAAGTTGAAGCAGAGAGACCACCACAGAATCACCAGCTACATCCCAACATCTGCTGTCATAGCTGACTGAATTATTTATATGTTGATCCCACTGACTGTGTGTGTGTGTGTGTGTGTGTGTGTGTGTGTGTGTGTGTGTGTGTGTGTGTGTGTGTGTGTGTGTGTGTGTGTGTGTGTGTGTGTGTGTGTGTGTGTGTGTGTGTGTGTGTGTGTGTGTGTGTGTGTGTTATTTATTTGTATATTGCTGTCCCATCTTTTTTTCCCAAGCTAAAACGCTACAATCAACAACAACAACAACAACAAGAACAACGTCGACGTGATATGCTGGTTTGAAGAAGAGGGATCGGCATTCGGCCTGGGCATAACGAGCTATGTACACATTCATACACACACCTATACTAGCAGTGGGAGACCATATCTGACAATGTGTAGTTTACTACTAGGGATTGAAAGTATTGATTTATTGGGGTGGATTCTCTCTCTCTCTCTTTCTCTCTCTCTCTCTCTGTCTCTCTTTGTCTCTCTCTCTCTCTCTGTTTTTTATCTCTCTCTCTTCCGCTCTCTCTTTCTCTCTCTCTCTCTCTTTCTCTCTACCCCTCTCTCGCTCTTTCTCACTTTCTCTCTCTCTCCCTCTCTCTCTCTCGTTCTCACTTTCTCTCTTTAATTTCCTATAGCTAAGATTTTTCTCATCAGTAATTCAGAGAAGATGAAAATGACATTACGATAATTTTCTCCAATACTATCAGTCTCTATCCAGTGAAGTGATTATAGTGGCATTTTTAATGGCTGTTTAGAAACACTATTCATGTCTAACTGTATTTAGCACAGCAAGGAGAACCATTAGGGCACAGTATTGGTATACTTACGCATCTTGAAATGAGATCATAAAAAAAAAATTGTGTTTGCAGGCGAAAGTCTTTCTTTCATCTCCCCAAACAACAAAATATTGAAGCATGCTGCGAAAGCCAAGTTCCTGTTCAAACACCGTAGTAGTTTTACTTCAAACATCTATTTCATTTGACTGAGAAAAAGCACATAGGCCTACACTGCATCTGACCAAATAGAAATGGAAGGTATTTGCATTTACACTCATATCTGAATTAGCCATACACACAAAATTCACATACTGTATACACATACGCACGCACACTCACACACACGTACACACTTACACACACAAACACACAAAACTAATGCCACGTGGAAGGGGGCCATGGGACCTTCTCTAATAAGAGCTCAGTTAAAACCTACTGTCGGTGCTTGTTAGTAACCCCCTCCACACTGTCGGTCACCCCCTCCACTACCACTATCCATAATATAATTTGTGAAGCATTAACAAACTTCCTCTCCTCTCCTTTCTGCTCTTCTCTCTTCTCTCTCTCCCTAGGGGACTGGATGGGGTGTCAACCACACTTTCTGATAACAGACGCCCAAGCATTTAATGTGATTGATAGGACTCTCTTCTCCTCTTGCCGTGCCCAATTTATCTTGAGTAGCCAGAGTTGGGTGGCAGAGCCTGTCTGGGGGGGTGTGGGGGTATTCATGGTGGTGAGGGGGTTGGTTGTCCCTTGGCATCTATTTGCTTTTACCCGCTAAGTCATTACGACCTAATACATGTAGATTGTGTTGGGAGGGAATGATGCGCGGTGAAATGAGGGAAAAATTAGTGAAGTGTTATGGAGTAAAGCAGATGTTGGGCTGGAGTTATTACCAACAGAGATGATTAGTAGGGAGAACGCTCGCTCTGTGATGGAAGGCTTTCAGGCTCCCAGAGACGAGGACGAGAGGGGGGAGAAAGGTATTTCATTTGGAGTTCATTTGCATATTTTATGAGAAGACATCAAGGGTGTGCCCGCTTCCTGGGCATGAGTGTGAGTTTGACGGATGTGACTGCGGAGGTATGGGGGGGGGGGGGGTTGAGAAAAACAGAGGGCACGTGTCACAATGCTCCCTGTGTTTTACTGCTCAGTAGACAGTGGAGTGTCATTGATCTCAAAGTGTGTTTTTTCACAAATGCTTATATTCTTTAAAAACTCACTTTATAACTCACCTCTAAACTAACCAAACGTTTACGCTCTTGAAACAAAGTTGAAGTATAGGCCTATCTATGTTTTGCAGATTCAAAGGTGCCAACTCAATGCCCTATTGTGTTCCGCGTCTTGAAAAAGGGCCTTCAATCAAAGATTCGTAAGGAAATCAGGAAGCTCAGTCCTGAGATGGGTAGGAAGACATATTCTTGATTAGCTATAGGACGAAGAGAAAGAAAGAAAGTTCCCCTATCTGTGGTTGGTTGAGAACCCATGAGAGTTGGAGTCAGTGTTTACAAAGTGACACAGTTTACATATGAAACCTGATGATGTTATGGCTCCCCAAGCACAAAAATGCTCCCCTCTTCTCTTCTCTCTCTACAGTCAATTACAAAACGTCTCCGATGGTACAAAAAGAAGGAAATTTAAGCATCTCCTAACAACTTCCTGTAATTGCAATTTATTGAGAGGGAAACTGAGGATAAAGATTTTGAAATTATAAGCTATTATGCAGTGGAGAGAGTAAAGAGGGTAAGGGGTGGGGGGTGGCTTCATAAAATACAGCTGACAAGCTCGGGAAAATTAGCCCAGGACCATTACAAAAATCACTTAATTGCCAGCCATTCTGTCAGGTCAATTGACTCTAATTGAAAAGAGAACAAAAAAAGCCTGGGAGAAGTAGGCGCAGAGAAAGAGGTGAGTGTTCAGGAAACAGCCGATGATTTGAGATCCGACCAACGACTGTAACACATGTGGTAATGAGGATGCTTTATCCCCCCGCCCCAATATGCAATCCGTTGTACACTTCCCCTTTTTCTAAAATTATAATAATTATTATAATATTATTATTATTACAATTATTATTATTATAAGTAGTAGTAATCGTAGTTGTAGTATTCTTAAATATTCTTATTATGGAAAATTATTCAATGTTTAGTTTGTTTAGCCTTTTTTGTTTTGCATGCATTTCAAACGTTATCTCAATCTGTGCGTACCTGTGTGCGTGTGTCTATGTGTGTGAGTGCATTCAGATGGTCTGTTATCACTAACGCCTCGATCACGCCGACACTGTGTTTTGGTACACCAGAAATACATGCATTTCCAACGGAACGCTGCATTTGCCTTGCGTTGTAGAGGCAGTGCGTTCTGTAGGGGATATGTCCCACGTATGCATCAAATTGAATGTTTATCTTTTGTTGCACACATATCCCCAAAAATGTTGGTTCTTTGGAAAGGGTGATGGTTCTATGTGGAACCATAATAACTGAAAGAACCCTTTGAACATTTCAATGGTTCTCTGGTCTTTCAGTGATAATTAAAATGTAGAGGAGGTGGCTCATTATAACTTTTTTGGGGCGTGGATTGCTTGCTGCTCTTTTTGTCCAACCGTGAGTGAGAGTGTCATTCCAGTTGATCTAATTTGTTGTTTTATGTTATTCTATATTACCATGGCCAATGATGGTGTTTTGTGAAAGATTCATGTGTGGGCTTGTGTCGCTTGAGAACAGTTGACTAAATCAGTTATTGGTTCTTTCCTCAGGAACCTCCAGCTGTATCTCCATTTAGTTCAACTCGTCAATTACTTACGGAAATATAACAGTATAATACAGCTGGCCAGAATAAAAACCTTGTATTGTTCTTTAAAATGATATACAAAGAACCTGTAATGTTGAGAAAGGGTCTTTATAGAACCATTATCGATAGCAGAATCCTTTTTGGTTCTTTATGTATGGGCATATTTACAAAAAAAATGTAAGCTTAAAAAAAGGGTTCTGCTATGGTTACAATTCAAAGAACCCCTATCTGGTACTGTTTAGAACCATTTATTTCCTTGTGTGTACATTATTAAAACAGTTTGACTGTATCATTTATTATGCAGCATTGACGCAATGACGCTGTGGGTCTAATGGAATCATAACACTACCACAGGGTACGGGCTATGGGCTATGGGCTACGGGCTACATTGGCATGATTGAGAACATGGCTCTCTCTGACTCCTCTGGGCTGATACAGAGAGACTGAAATGCAGCAGCATAATGAAAGCACATCTTCTGATGGCCTGATAAAATGTGATTAATAGCACTGCTGATTATCCAATCAGAGCCCTCACAGGGATAATCAGTTAATTGATCATAGGGTGCAGGAGGGGAGGCTTGTCTGGGGATGTGTGTGTGTGTGTGTGTGTGTGTGTGTGTGTGTGTGTGTGTGTGTGTGTGTGTGTGTGTGTGTGTGTGTGTGTGTGTGTGTGTGTGTGTCACTCTGTCAAACATTCGGGAACCTCCTGCTTGTTTGTTTTGTCTTTACTTTGTCACGTGAGAAGAACAAAATGTCACAAATGTCTCTCTCATGCCAGGTTTTGCATCACAGGTCGGTGTCGGGAGTGTTTCCTAAGCATACAACCTGACCAGGAAAAAGGCTAAAGGCTTAAAACATGACATGGCACTTAATAACATAACAAACAAGATGACATGTCTACACTTAAGCATCCCTTGTTGTTGTATGTTTGTGGGACCCGTTGCGTTGAGTACACAAAACAAACATTAGTAAAAGTCAAACCCACCGTCTGTATAGGGTTATCTGCAGACAATGATTAAGATGGTATGATCAGGGATCAGAGATTGTCACACGGAAATCCAGAGGATAAGATGCAGGTTGTGATCCCCCATCTTATCTGCTCATCTCTACTCCCTCCCTCCCTCTATCTGTGTATGATGACATGCTCAGGCGCTGGCTGGCGCTCCTATTGTGTGCTGGGGTGTATTCCCTGACTCTCTACATATGCTTGACTATTAAAGAGAAAAGAAGGGATGCCAGCGAGGGAGGCCTCCTATTGTACTGGCTGGCACCTCTGGGAATCAACTAGGAACAAAGGACAGGGACAGAGTCTTACAGGAATACAGAGAAGAATGGATAAAGAGAAGGGGGAGGGAGGGAGAGAGGGATGCATGGCATGGGAGGAAGAGAGAGAGAGAGAGAGCGAGAGAGAGAGAGAGAAAGGAGAAAGTAGGAGAGAGAGAGAGTGGGAGATGGAGGGTGACAAGAGAGAGGGGAGAGGAGGAGAACAGCGAAGGGAAATAGAGGAGGCTGGGTACAGTGGTGACATCTCCAGTTCAAAGTGTAGATCTCCTGCAGTCTGAGATGCTGTAAGGGTATCCTGCTGCAGGTGATTATGAACGGACAGTTACGGAGTGTAGTTCTCCTGCAGTCTGTGATGCTGTAAGGGTATCCTGCTGCAGTCTGTGATGCTATAAGGATATCCTGCTGCAGTCTGTGATGCTGTAAGGATATCCTGCTGCAGTCTGTGATGCTGTAAGGGTATCCTGCTGCAGTCTGTGATGCTGTAAGGGTATCCTGCTGCAGGTGAATATGAACAGACAGTTACAATGGGAACCAAAGCTCTGTTTTTAATTTTGATTTTAATTTAATGTTGTATAGCTATGTTGGTTGTCTGTAAATTGTGTGTGTGTGTGTGTGTGTGTGTGTGTGTGTGTGTGTGTGTGTGTGTGTGTGTGTGTGTGTGTGTGTGTGTGTGTGTGTGTGTGTGTGTGTGTGTGTGTGTGTGTGAAAGATAGAGGGACCAGGTCTTCCACCATAGTGTAAGCTGTCATCTCTAAACTGTAAGTGTCACCTCAGTGCTTCCCATCCTGTATGTTTCCCGTCTCTGCCCAGCACCGCACCACGTGGCCCTGAAAGAAGGCCATTAACATTTGAAGAGAGAGTGAAAAAAAAGGCCCTTAATTGGTGCACCGGTGATATTACAGGGCTGATATTCTGTGAAAACCCTGGCTACTGAGGGCTATTAATTAACCTTAGTGCTATGATTACTACTTACATTAGAGGAGAATACATTAGAGATGGCAGAGCAGAGGCCTTTCTGTACCCATCGCTCCCTCACAGCACAGGGCCCTGGCTGGTGGATGGATCAGGCCTGCCCCCGTGAGCCACGATATGTTAACTGGGAAGCAACTAATTAGATGTCAAAAAATCATAAGGCCCCTCTTTAATATTGCATATCTATCCTGGCCTGTCACTTCAAAACAAGGGATTGCATAAACAGAGCGAACACACCACAAACCCCAGCAGTGCTATGAAGGTAGGAGAGGGGGGAGAGAGGGTGGAAGAGTAGGGAGAGATAACAGGAAGGTGGAGGAAGAAAGAGGGGAAATAGGGGGAGAAGGAGGTGGTGAAGAAGAAGAAGAGGAAGTTCCTTGATAAACCTCAGAATGGCACCTGTGAAAAAAGTAATTTTACAAACTCAGAGAGAGAGAGAGAGATATAGGGAAGGCGAGAGAGAGGCACGGTGAAGAAATTAAGAAAGTGGAAATTTGTCTTAATATGATTGTGTGCAAGAGAGAGGAGTACAGCGGAACATTGCAGGGTAATCAGGATAGTGGGGGGGTTAGAGGGGGAGGGAGGGAGGGAGAGAGGGAGAGAGAGAGAGAGAGAGAGAGAGGTGGTGGACCTCGGTCGGACACATGGGAGAACAGGGTGACTTTTTTAAGGCAGAGGCAGGTAAATAGTAATTTACTGTGCATGCACAATGACTGCTACACCATGCCTTGACACAGGCGACACATGGGCGGGCGTGAGGCAGGAGCAGTGATAATGAAAGGCAGTACTAGCCATTGTCCCAAATGGCCCTCTATTCCCTATATAATGCACTCCTTTTGAACAGAGCCCTATGGGGCCCTTGTTAAAAGTAGTGCACTTCATAGGTAAAAGGGTGGTATTTAGGACATAGCAAGTGCTATTGTGGCATTCGTCTAGAGACGTTTCTTGTTTTATTTGAAATATTGCTCCCCTCTCTCAAGTGACGGAGGGCTGATGCTTCTTGGCGGAAGCCTACTGTTGGAAGTAACTTTGCATAACGTGAAGGAACTGAAGTGTGATGCATTATCAGTGACAGCCCTATGCTCAATACGTTTTTCCTCCTCTCCTCTCCTTTTCCTCTTCCTATTTCTCTGTTACTTTCTTCCTTTCCCAGAAAGATGGTTATGGGGTTGTGTTCACTAGCCACTTCTGTGCCCACTAAGAGAATATACAGTAGCAGTCAAAAGTTTGGACACACCTACTTAGGGGTTTTTCTTTATTTTTACTATGTGCTACATCGTGGAATAATAGTGAAGACATCAAAACTATTAAATAACACGTGTGAAATCATGTAGTAACCCAAAAAAGTGTTAAACAAATCAAAATGTATTTTATATTTGAGATTCTTCAAAGCAGCCACCCTTTGCCTCGATGACAGCTTTGCACACTCTTGGAATTCTCTCAACCAGCTTCACCTGGAATGCTTTTCCAACAGTCTTGAAAGAGTTCCCATATATGCTGAGCACTGATTTTTATTTAAAATACAATTGTGGCATAGCACAGATTGGAAAGCAAATGGCTCCTGCTGAATCAAAAATACTAATTTGTACGCTAAGAAAATATTTGATCAACTTCCAAATAGACCTATTAAGCAAGCAGCATTGTTTTTTATCAAACTTAAACAAGAGTAATAGGCTTTTGGCACGGAGGCATCGGCCATTGCCTGTGAGTGAGCTGTGCGTCATCGGGTGAGTCTGAAAAGCTTTTTTAGGACTATAATTTCCTCCTCCTATTGTACAACATGTGTCTCCTCCACACAGCTAAGCCTAGGCTATTGATGGATTCAAGACAAGGTCATTTTTAATGATCTCACATTCTCAGTTTGTCAGTGTCATAGTAGCCTGACATTTCAATCATTTGTGCAGTATTAAAAAATATTCTGCTAAATGACAGAATTGTATGAAATGCGTTTATAAAAGGCCCCATTTATCCCGGACCCTAGGCTCCATCAAAAAAGTATGCAAGCGCCTCTACTCTTCTGCTATAGTCTAGACCACTAAGCAACTGGGACGATATATATGCAATGCTTTATTATAACAGTGATTGTCCGGTACCTCAGATCTCCCCAGGTCAACCCACTCTCGCGGTCCCTTTTTGTTCCCGGCTCCTACCATACCCCATTGGTAGTAGGCATTTTTAAGCCTTGAGACAATGAATGGGCAAGACAAAAAGTATTTCTGTCACCTGTTTCCTCCCCTTCATCTGTACTTATTGAAGTGAATTTAAGAAGTGACACCAATAAGGGATCATAGCTTCCACCTGGAATCAGCTGGTCAGTCTATGTCATGGAAAGAGCATGTTTTGAATACTCAGTGTTTATAGTATGTAACCCTACCAAACGTAACATATCAAACTCATTTGAGTGACCCGGATTTTTTCGCTTACTATGTTACGTGTAGTCTTTGAGACGAGGCTGTGTATTTCTCGACTGTAAATTAACATATGTAAGAGAATAATCTGGGTTAAGAATATGATTGTAATAGCTGATATTACCTCAGGCTAATGCCATAGACAGGACTGGAGATGCATTTAGAGAAAAAGATGTGTCTTCCCAATAAAATGCTGCTGCTTTGCCAGTGGGAACGGAAACGTTCAAACCAACATTCACTTCAGAAAGGCTTCACTGTCTAGGTACATGGAAATAGTCTTTAACAAAATCAGAAGTTATTACTATTTCCTGTTCTCTAGAACAAAACAAAGTATGGACACATTGGCTAGACTTAAATAATAATAAGAAAAAATACCAGTCAAAAGTGTGGACAGTCCTACTCATTCAAAAAATAAGCCTGTTTTGGCAGTTCACTGAAAGACTTGTCAAGCGTTCCCAACTGTAGGCAATGCCTTGTGATTGGGCTACATACAATCCACAGCTAGGCTATTTAAAACAATAATAATAATAATGTCTTCCTCTGTGGTTAAATGATACTCCTGGTGTAGTATTGTGAATTGTTTCATTTATTTCTGAACAGACGGCCGTCATTTTATAACTTTTGCAAATGTATTTACATGTATCAGAGGTGCTGCAGCACCACCAGGACCCTTCCTCATGATGACTATGATTCTATAAGGAAATAAACGATGTACAGCGCTGGAGAGATGGTAGTTGCAGCCTCATGTCCATCAGAGCAAAGACAGGGAAAGAAATCCAAGAAAGTGAATCTCATTCTGGTTCTGTGAGAGATAAAGGCAGGCTTCTCTCGCACCACAGCAACTGCCACGAGATGGTTTCCAGGCTACAATGTTGGCCCAACCCGAATCAATTCTTAGAATATCAGGTGCGGGGGGAAAAATCAACGTTTTCACATTAGGCTACATTTTTTTTAGGGGGCAGGACAATTTAAGAGGCAACACAAATGAACTCTGGTCGCTTTTTTCAAACTTTTACATTGCAAACAGTAACATTATGTATGTGGGGGGGGGTGCAACTCAATATTAGGAAGTTGTTCCTAATGTTTGGTATACTCAGTGTGTATAGATGGATGAATGGATGGAAGGACAGAAGGATGGACAAATGTGTGGGTGGGTGTATAACACAAACGTCTAGCAACGTTCAAATCTCAACGGTAAACATTTTTGCTAAATTAAAACATTCCGCTACTTACCAATTTTTACCTACAGTACTTTACAACTACTTACAATGTCTTGAATGTCTTTGAAATCTTGAGCCAACAAGAATAATTATGAAACCGTTTTGACAACAGTAGAATGAAACAATTATTGTCAATGTACTTGTCAGCTCCTTCTTCTCCTCACAGCGTTTCCACTCTTCTTTCACCAGATGTCTCAGACAAAGCAAACACGAATCGAAGTTTATGGAATCGCCCCAGCTTGTCACAATGTTGAATCTCACTTTGGAGGCTTTAAAAACATTTCATCTTGATAGCTGAATCTCTGTGGTGAACTACTAGCAGCTAGTACTGGCGCACATCAGGCTACCTTTAGAGTGGGTATTATTCCACTCTGACAGGGGCTGTTCTCAACAGTCACTCAATGCAGATGTTCCTCACAGAGAAATCACAGAGCCCATCACCCCACCCAGGTAGGTAACCACCACATGTTCCAGTCTTACTCTGTACATTACATACATATTATAATGGAGCCGGAGGGGATGGCTGCCATTTTATAGGCTCTTAACCAACCATGCTATTTTGTTTGTTTTCTTTGCATTGTTTGTCATTTATTTTGTACATAATGTTGCTGCTGCCGTCTCTTACGAACTAAAAGAGCTTCTGGACATCAGAACACGATTACTCACCTCGAATTGGATGAATAGTTTTTCTTTAATTAGTCGGACGATAGGGATTTGCTCCAGGCACTCGAACAAGAGATGGAGGTTTCGCGGAAGGAGATCGGGGTGCCGGATGAGTGGCTCATCCGCCTTTGCCTGTACTATTTGCCGACGCACAATCACTGGATAATAAAATGGACAAACAAAAAGCATGTATATCCTACCAACGGGACATCAAAAACTGTAATATCTTATGTTTCACAGAGTCATGGCTGCACAACGACATGAATAACATACAGCTGGCGGGTTATACACTGTACCGGCAGGACAGAAAAGCAGCCTCTGGTAAGAGAAGGGGTGGCGGTCTATGTATATTTGTAAACAACAGTTGGTCCACGATTTCTAAGGAAGTCTCCAAGTTTTGCTCGCCTCAGGTAGAGTATCTCTTGATAAGCTGTATACCACACTATCTACCTAGAGACTTTTCATCTATATTCTTAGTAGCTGTCTATTTACCACCACAAACCGTTGCTGGCACTAATACCGCACTCAATGAGCTGAATACGGCCATAAGCAAACAGGAAAACGCTCATCCAGAGGTGGCACTCCTAGTGGCCCGGGACTTTAATGCAGGGAAACTTAAATCCATTTTACCTCATTTCAACCAGCATGTTAAAGTGCAAACAGAGGGAAAAAAACTCAGAGACACGTGCAAAGCTCTCCCTCACCCTCCATTTGGCAAATCTGACCACAATTCTTTCCTCCTGATTCCTGCTTACAAACAAAAAGTAAAGCACCAGTGACTCTGTCACTAAAAAAGTGGTGAGATGAAACAGATGCTAAGCTACAGGACTGTTTTGCTAGCACAAACTGGAATAAGTTCCTGGGATTCTTCTGATGGCATTGAGAAGTACACCACATCAGTCCCTGGCTTCATCAATAAGTGCATCGATAACATTGTCCCAGCAGTGACTGTACATACCCCAACCAGAAGCCATGGCTTACAGGCAACATCCGCACTGAGATAAAGGGCAGAGCTGTCGCTTTCATTGAGCGGGACTCTAACCCGGAAGTTATAATGCACTCCGATGAACCATCAAACAGGCAAAACATCAATACAGGACTAAGATCGAATCGTACTACACCGGCTCCGACGCTCGTTGGATGTGGCAGGGTTAGCAAACTATTACAGAATACAAAGGGAAGCACAGCCGAGAGCTGCCCAGTGACACGAGCCTACCAGATGAGCTAAATTACTTCTATGCTCACTTTGAGTATTGCTGAAACATGCATGAGTGCATCAGCTGTTCCGGACGACTGTGTGATCACTCTCTCTGCAGCCGATGTGAGTAAGACCTTTAAACAGGTCAACATTCACAAAGCCGCAGGGCCAGACGGATTACCAGGACGTGTACCCCGAGCATGTGCTGACAAACTGGTGTCTTCACTACCATTTTCAACCTCTACCTGTCTGCGTATGTAATACCAACATGTTTCAAGCAGACCTCCATAGTCCCTGTGCCCAAAACCACTAAGGTAACCTGCCTAAAAGACTACCGACCCGTAGCACTCACATCTGTAGCCATGGAGTGCTTTGAAAGGCTGGTCTTGGCTCACATCAACACCATTATCCCAGAAACCCTAGACCCACTCCAATTTCACACCTGGACAAAAGGAATACTATGTGAGAATGCTATTCATTGACTACAGCTCAGAGTTCAACACCATAGTGCCCTCAAAGCTCATCACTAAGCTAAGGACCCTGGGAGTAAACACCTCCCTCTGCAACTGGATCCTGGACTTCCTGACGGGGCACACCCAGGTGGTAAGGGTAGGTAACAACACATCCACCACGCTAATCCTAAACACCGGGGCCCCTCAGGGGTGCGTGCTCAGTCCCCTCCTGTACTCCCGGTTCACTCATGACTGCATGACCAAGCACAACTCCAACACCATCATTAAGTTTGCCGATGACACAACAGGCCTGATCACCGACAATGACGAAACAGCCTATAGGCAGGAGGTCAGAGACCTGACCATGTGGTACAAGGACAATAACCTCTCCCTCAACGTGATCAAGGCAAAGGAGATGATTGTGGACTACTGTAAGGGCCGACCTCGGACAGAAGAAGCAGGTACCGGGAGTCAGACATTTATTCGGGAACAGACAAGGAAACAAGACAGGAACAGCGTCGTAACAAAGGTAACACGGACATGAGACAATTCATCCCAAAGCCAGGGAACAGAGCTTGGGAACAGACAGATATAGGGAAGGTAATGACACAAGTAATTGAGTCCATGTGAGTCCAATGATTGCTGATGCCCATGACGGGGGGAAAGCAGGTGTGCGTACTGATGGTGGCTTGAGTGCGTAATGCTGGGGATCCTGGCGCCCTTGAGCGCCAGGGCGAGGAAGAGTGGAAGCAGGCGTGACAACTACAGGAAAAGGAGGACCGAGCACGAGCCCATTCTCATCGATGGGGTTGTAGTGGAGTAGGTTGGGCGTCCATGGTGTCCACATCATCAACAAACGAACATGGTCCAAGCACACCAAGACAGTTGTGAAAAGGGCACGACAAAACCTATTGCTCCTCGGGAGACTGAAAAGATTTGGCATGGGTCCTCAGATCCTCTAGAGGTTCTACAGCTGCAACATTGAAAGCATCCTGATGGGTTGCATCACTGCCTGGTATGGCAACTGCTCGACCTCCAAGGCGCTACAGAGGGTAGTGCATACGGCCCAGTGCATCACTGGGGTCAAGCTTCCTGCCATCTACGACCTCTATACTAGGCGGTGTCAGAGGAAGGCCATAAAAATTGACAACGACTCCAGCCACCCTAGTCGTAGACTGTTCTCTCTGCTACCGCATGGCAAGCCGTACTGGAGTGCCAATTCTAGGTCCAAGAGGCTTCTAAACAGCTTCTATCCCCAAGCCATAAGACTCCTGAACATCTAATCAAATGGCTACCCAGACTATTTGCACTGACCCACCCTTTATTACTCTATGTTATCATCTATGCATAGTCACTTTAATAACTCTACCTACATGTACATATTACCTCAATTAACTGGTGCCCCCGCACATTGACTCTGTAGCAGTACCCCCTGTATATGGCCTCACTATTGTAATTTTACTGCTGCTCTTTAATTATTTGTTACTTGTACTTCTATTTTTGGGGGGTATTTTTCTTAAAACCGCATTGTTGGTTCAGGGCTTGTAAGTAAGTATTTCACTGTAAGGTCTAAACCTGTTGTATTCGACTCATGTGACAAATAAAATGTGATTTGATTTGATTTTGATTTGATTTGACATACCCTAAGCATACGGCTCACAGTCTGTTCTTCAAAATGAAAGCAAAATATTTCCCCTCCTCCCTTTGCATCTCTATTGCCCTCAGATCGACAGCTAGGCCATTTAAATCCAACCAATTGTGTCATGCATACCTGCGTTCATTCCTATTTGAATTAAGTAATGTTCTGTCTCTTGGTTATTGAAGAAAATACATTTGCCTGCTAGCCCAGCGACAGGTCAACATTGAGGGAGAATAAATAGAGGTCGGCGTCCCAAATGGCACCTTATTCCCTAGATAGTGCACTACTCCCCACTGGGCACACACTGGTGGAATCAACGTTGTTTCCAAGTCATTTCAATGAAATCACTTTGAACCAACGTGGAATAGACTTTGATTTGACGTCTGTGCCAAGTGGGTCGTGACCAGACTCATATGAGTCCTGGTCAATAGCAGTGCACTATACAGGCTAGAGAATAGGGTATCATTTGGGATGTAGACAGAGGGTCAGGTTTCTCTAACCGTGAACTGCTGCAGAAAGCAAGTCAAGCTGGCTCTGTCTGTGGCTGATAAGTAAGGGACAGGGAGGGAGCGTTTGGCTTTTTCTAGTGACACAAGCTGATAGGCCACCTATGTTTCTGGAGAGTAATGTAGGATTTGACTGAAATGCACACAATGCCCTACAATGACACTCCTATCTTCAGATACATGATTGCATCTCTCCAAGAAAACACTTGAATCTGAACTCAGAAACACAGCAGGGTTTTCAACGTCTTAGACAAAGTAGGTTCAAACGTATGTGACGAAGTGAAATAACAGAGAAAGAGATCATTTGTTTGATTTGAATTCAAATATAGTTTGAACTTTTCATCTCACACTGCTCCAATATCACCCTGGAATCGCAAATGATTTACGTCGGATGACGTTGGGCCAACTGTTTATCTGGATTTCAATTGATTTTGAAATGGCTTTTCCTCTGGTATCCAAATCCCAAGGGAAAAGAGGAAACCTTTGACTGCTTTACAAAACAATCTGAATGTGACTTTTCCCACCTTGCTTTGTTTCAGAATTAATGAGAGGAGATGATGAGGGGAAAACACAATATAATGACTTTGCCCAATACACACGTTCAGCCTACTGGTAAAGAATTGTGGGTCACACTCTTCATGAAGTATATAATGCTTTACACTCACTATAAGTGCCCATAAACAGGGTTTGTAGTGGAATACAGTCTGAACCTACAGTCCAAAGTTTTACAACGGAATGAAGTGAACTATCCTGGTAGTGACAAAGACCTTATTTTCCCAAAGTAGAAAGTAGTCAGTATCTTAAATAAATAAACAACCTGTCAGAGGTTTTGTCATGGTTTGATAGACATGGCTGTCCATATTTGTTTATTTGGGGAGATAATCAGTCCATAAACTCTTATCTTTCCCCCTGGAAAAAGAGAGACAGAGAGAGGGGGGAAAAAAACCGAGTGAGATAAGGAAGAAGATGCTAAACTTAACTTCCAATATGTGAGGTGTGATTAGCAGTCTAAATCAGCCTCTATCACTGTGATTACCGCCATGGCGCCCGGGTCACATGAGCAGTGCTATCTGTGTGTGTGTGTGTGTGTGTGTGTGTGTGTGTGTGTGTGTGTGTGTGTGTGTGTGTGTGTGTGTGTGTGTGTGTGTGTGTGTGTGTGTGTGTGGGAGGATGTAGACAGGCGTTCTGACTTGTCACCTCACCATCTCGCCGTGCATCCAAGGGGATTTGGATAGCCAGATTTTCCTGCTGTACTTACCTACAGCAGTGGAATTTTACTGAGGAGTTTGTCAACACACTTCCATTGATTGCATAGTGTATTTGACCATGAAATAATAAAATATTATGACACAAATATGTACATTGTATTGGTGCGTTTCACGACTAAACAATATATTTGTTTCACAAATGACCACAACTGTACAGTAAATATTGTGAGTACGCATGCATTTAATCAAATACATAATATTCCCAAGTCTTGAGTACACCTTATACAGTACACCGTCAGATTCACTCCACTCCACTCCACTCCACCACACAGATCACTTCAAAGGCGTGAGATCGAGACTGTCCTCTCTTCTCTCCCCTATTACATCCAGAAGATCAGACACCCTGCCACTTTGTTCAGGCGATCCAGGCCCGGCCCTCAAATCATCCACCCCATTAAAGCCCCAATCAGCTATAATGAACAGTAGTGGTAAACTCAGGGGCCGGGTGGATTAAAAATACATTACCACTGTCATCTCTTGCTCCATAGAGGAGAGGACAAGATGGGAGAAATGAATGGGAAGGGAGAGGAGGGGAGGGGAAAGGAGGAGAGTAGAGGGGTGGGGAGCCAGATGAAGAGAGGAGTTGGGCAGTGGAGAGGCAAGGTTCACACTGTGAGCAGCCTGGTGACACTGAACACTGTGACTGCGCTCCTCGGTGGAATGCACAAGTCCACCGACCTCCTCCTCTTCCTCCTCCTCCTTTTCTGACTTGCCACCTTCCACCACTTACCCCCAGCCTCACTTCAACTCGAATTCTCCACCCCACCCTACCTCGCCCCCCTTCCCTCCCTCATCCACAAATCGAACGGCCCTCCTCCCCCTCAGCTGTCAAGCGGTAAAGGGGGGCTCCACCACTTCGTTATCAGCCTCTCACTTGGAGATTTCAAACAGATTTCAACTAATGAGGGAGCGTTTAGAAACTCACGGATGCCAATGTTGAAGAAGAAGTAGGCTACTGTAGGTAGTAACACACACATGCATGAGTGCCCGCACACACACACACACACACACACACACACACACACACACACACACACACACACACACACACACACACACACACACACACACACACACACTTGCAACACACACACCCCTCCCTTACACCCTCTCGCGCACACGCGCACCCACACAGCCCCCTTATACTCCTCCACACCTACACACACGGTCTATCTCTCTCCCAGCCTAGGATTGTCAGTGCAGGTGAACAAAGTGAATAGGATATGTGACTGACAATAAAGATTTCTTTTAACATCAGTGAGAGAGGGCTCAGGAGACAGGCAGCCGGGACAGCTGCAGAAGTTCGCATTACTCTCAGGGCCTCCCAGAGAAGCTGCACATGCCAGCTTTAATGATGAGCCCGCAAAGTTTGCCGCTCAGGCAGCAGCCAGAATGCCAGCCAGCCAGCCAGCCTGCAAAGCAAGCCCTGTGCGCAAATCCATTATTTCATTCCACCCCTTTTTTTTTCACCCTTTCTTTCTTTAAAGATGAGTTTTAATAGACACCCTAAATTTCAGCTCGCCGTCACTGCCTCTTTAAAGTTTAATCCCCATTCCTCCTCTTCTCCACTTCTTCCTCCCCATTACCGGGTGAAAACAATGCATTATTATTTCATATTATGAAAACATTCTTCTTTTGAATGGAGAAAAAAAAAAGAGAGAGAGCGAGAAAGACATAGAAATAGCCGTTGTGCGGTTTTTATGGCTGAGTTAGAATGGCAGGTGGAGAAGTGAGAGGAGGGAGGGACCTTTCTTTTTATGTGACACAGATTTCCACCCACATCAACAGTCTGCATTGGAGAAAGTTCAATTATTTATTGTATTCAGAATATCTGCATTCTTCAAACATCTGAGAATAGCGGAATATAGGTGAATCGAGGGTGACTGGAGGGATTTTATGAAGGAGATGAGGAAAATTGTAAATATTTGTCTGACAGGTTATACTGTGCAAATGAGCCCGTAAGAGTTAGAACAATTAGGACAGTTTCCTGTGTGCGTGTGTATTTGTGTGTGTGAGTGCTGTGAGAGAGGGTGGGCTGTACTTCTCTCTAACTTATCTTCTGGGGCAACTTCTTAACCCGCTGGCATCTCATCATAAGAGGGATTTCCACAACGACCGGAGAGGGACTTTTAATGGTTCGTCTGATTACTGCGTTTGATTTCTCTTATTTGTCTGAGCAGCCCTAATAATGAGGCTCAGAGCTGAGCCATGTGCAACACACACTCACTGTTCCCTTCTAGCATGTGTGTGATTATGTGTGTGTGTGAGAGAGAGTGTGTGTGTGTGAGAGAGTGTGCGCGTGTGTGCGTGTGTGTGTGTGTGTGTGTGGGTGGGCTTGAGTGCAATCCTGCATGTGTGTGCATGTGTACGTGTGTGTTTGCGTGTGTGTGTGAATGGTCTGGGCCTTTCTCTCTCTATGTAATTAGTAATTAACACATTATTTTGTGCAGACTCCTCTTTATTTATAGACAGACGCTTGCCAAACGGCACATTCCTACGCCAGGATCAGATTGATGCTAGCGAAGAGAGAGATGGGGTGGTGGGGTGGGGGGGGGGGGGGGGGGGGGGGGGGGGGGGGGGGGGGGGGGGGGGGATGGGAGAGAGGGAGCGAGGGAACAGAGAGAGAGAGATAGAGAGGCTGAGCCAGTAATAGAGGTAGTTAAACACGACAGAGGGCCACCTGACAAACACAGTTCATCCCTAATGCTCTGATCAACAACACAACATATCTAATCGCTTTAGAACGACGAGAGGTCAGGCTCACCGTTATTGTACCCTTATCACCCTGTGATTATCTGGGTATAACACTTGGAATGCCTACTGTATCCGTGATTACAGTGAAATGCATACATACATTACATGGGCACATATTTTCTTGAACCCCGTGCAATGCCAAGCACATGGGAAATAACGGTTTCATTATCGTCTCTGATCCTGGCTGAAATGGCTACCTCCCTTTCCCTCTCTCTCTCTCTCTCTCTCTCTCTCTCTCTCTCTCTCTCTCCCTCCCTCTCTCTCTCTCTCTCTCTCTCTGTCTTTCTCTCTCTCTATCGCTGTCTACCTCTTCCTCTGCCTCCCTTTCCCTCCCTCTCTCTCTCTCTCTCTCTCTCTCTCTCTCTCTCTCTCTCTCTCTCTATCGCTGTCTACTTCTTCCTCTGCCTCTCTCTCTCTAATTTTTCCTCTGTCTCTGTCTCTCTCTCTCGCTCTCATACTCTCACTCACTCTATCTCCATCTCTCTCTTTCTCCATCTCTCCCTTCCTCTCTTTAGAGTCATAATCAGGCTGGGCAGGTGATTCTTTTCATACATTTGAGCATCTTTTTATTTCGGGGTTTGCTGGCTCCCCTGCCTGCTATTAAGCCCTCGGCAATGTACCTTGTCTTCCCAACACCGTGGCTTTATGAGGTTTGCCTTCGTTCAGGCACACACTGCATTATGAGCTGCCTGCCTGCCACCCTGCTCTCAGGTGAAGCACAGCCCTCTGGTTTACATATGGACAGAATCTGTCTTCCTTCTGTCACACGCATCTCTGCTTTTACGGACATCTTGTCCTCTTTTAGAGGCAGTGTTGAGATGATTTAGTAGGATATCAACTATACTGTACAATAGCAAAATATACACGCGTTTCTTTTTTTTACGGAGTGCGGGAGAGTCGTGATTATGCAGTAAAAGCACCAAGAGAGTCATCTTAAAACTGACATATTGCACACACTAGAACAACATAATATCAAAGATCGGTCTATTGTCAAACTGTGTTCAGAGGTTATATGGTTTGGTGGATGACTTTGCAGAAGTTTCTTTGCTTTCCATGTGCTGTGTGTGTGTCTGTGTTTAGCTTACTATATTCCCTTTTAGGAGAGACACAACCAGATACAAACACAGATGTTGTCCGTGCTTTCATACAACCTCATCTGAACCAACACCTTCCACACACAACACATTAGCACTGTTGTATCTGCTGAAATTATTACAAGTGTTCAGTGATGTCATTGCTTTAGCAGGGAATCAACTGTAATTGCAGTGTACATACAGTACACCTCAGATAGAAACGGATAAATACTTGAGAGGCCAGGTAAGAGAGCAGCAACTGTGTAGGGTGGACCACACATTGTGGGACAATGAGGTCCTGAAAAGCCCCTCACGACCCAGGAATTCTGTCTCTATAGTCAACGCCTATGACTTCATTATACACATAAATCACAATACGTGTCAGAATCAACCAAGGGTGACACGCTGCCACCATCACACTACGGAAACTTCACCTCACGCTTGTTATCGTTTGACTGAAATGTTTAATTACTGCTTCCAGAGTTGTTGGCGGCAGATTTTTTTATCCGCGACAGCGGCGGTAGCGGTTTTCCCGTGAAGTCGCGGTTTGTTGTCATCTCTGGTGGCGTCTCCGGTACTCACGCTGACCTTTATTTAATTAACATCCTTTTAATATGCTGTAAAGTAGCACCAGAGGGGACAGGAGACAAGACCGATCATTTTCTCACCTTGGAAAGAGATAAAAAAGACCGCCCCCCCCCCCCCACACACACACACACACACACAGGTACAATAGGTGAGAAAGTTATAACACTGCTGTGCCCGCTACTTTGAACGCGTGGCGTCAGAGCCAGTCGACCAGGTGGGTCGACTGGCACGGGTACGGATGGGGTCGGGGTGAGTGGGGCCAGGGTGGGTGCGAATGCTTGGCTGATAGTGTGGGGTGATATCTTGTGGCGAGAGAGAGTGAGGGAAGAAAGAGAGAGAAGAGAGGAGAAAAGAGGAGAAAAAAGTGTGGATAGAGGAAAAAGTGAGAGAGAGAGAGAGAGAGAGAGAGAGAGAGAGAGAGAGAGAGAGAGAGAGAGAGAAAAAGGAGAGGCGATCCACGTCTGATAATCATCACTCCGGTGGCTGCTCTCACCTGCTCAGAAACACCTCTGCTGACGGGAGGCGCGGGGACCAAAACCAGGTGTTTAATTTGGAGAATTAAGATGGTGTGAAAGTTCATAAGTATGGTAATGGGCACTAGGTTAGAGCAGCAAATTAAGCTTTAACTTCTTCTGGAGAAGAGGGAGAGAGAGGAATAGTGAGAGAGGAGGGAGGCAAGCAAGGGAAGAAATAGCTCTTCCAAGACGGCGTGCCAAAAGGGACATCGTTAGTATGCACAGTGAATTTTTATTGTCATTCAGCGCGGTTACACCTGCAGCTAAAGTAGCAATGAAAATGTGTATCCAAAAGGCACTTTGCCCCATGCCTGGACCATGCAGTATTCACAAGAATATTACTAAACCAATTCAGTATTAAGTCTGGCCTATCTATGATTGCTATGATGTGTTGTGTGCTATGCCCCTTGGTGAAACCTGCTTCTCAAGTAACTAATCACATGTCATCCAAAAACGAACAGTTGGAATTGATATGGTGATTAAATTGACAAAGGTAAACACACACCCACACACGCGCACATGCACACATGAATAGAATAGGCGCAGTGTGATATGTCAAGGTTTGAGTAGAGTGGTAGTCCACCCCCAGTCAGAGAGGAGAGGAGAGGAGAGGAGGAGAGGAGTGGGCCTGTCTTCAGGCTGGCTGCCTCCAGACCCACGACAGAGATTAAGATTTATGGAGCCTCTCACCTAAAGGGGACTATCTGCTGATCTGATCTGAGCTGTGTGTGTGTGTGTGTGTGTGTGTGTGTGTGTGTGTGTGTGTGTGTGTGTGTGTGTGTGTGTGTGTGTGTGTGTGTGTGTGTGTGTGTGTGTGCGTGCGTGCGCGTGCGTGTGCGTGTGTGTGTGAGAGCGAGAGAGGGAGTGTTAAAGATAGCGAAAGGAAGACAGACAGCCATCATGTTTATATGAAAGAGATTGTGTGGGAAAGAGAAAGAGTGTGTGTTAGAGAAAGAAAGAGCGATAAGGGAGAGAGAGAAAGCGAGAGAGAGAGAGAGAGAGAGAGAGAGAGAGAGAGAGAAAGCGAGAGAGAGAGTTGGGGGGCAGAGAGAGAGAGAGAGAGAAAGAAAGAAAGAAAAAGAGAGCGAGAGAGAGAGTGTGTGTGTGTCTGTGTGAAAGGGAGTGTATGCATGAGAGAGAGTGAGGGATCGAGCTTGGCTGATCCTGCCCCCCCTGGGAGGTCCGGACGGGGACGTGTGTTTGTGTGTGTGCATGTGTGTGTGTGTGTGTGTATGTATCTGTGAGCCATGGGGTGTGGCGATGTCATCGCTGGAGATTTATTGGCTTCAATAAGGAGCTCCACACTGTATGCCAAGTCAAGGCACGGCGTAATTAAAACCTTTCTGTGGAATCTTTCTGAAGTTCAGGCCTGAGAGAGAGAGAAAGAGAGAGAGAGAGAGAGAGAGAGAAAGAGAGAGAGTCACTGGGAGCCCACAATCAGAGTAGAGGGAGATACTGAATCTTTGCATACTTTTGCTCACCACACAAACACACACACAGAGGGACACACACACACACACACACACACGCACACACACACACACACACGTGCTCGTGCATGGGCATACACACCACACACTTAAGGCACAAACCCGGAGAAAACGTACACAGCACTATTAACATTTTGAACCTGTTTTGTGCTGTACTGTACCGAACAAGCACCTGCACAGGTAGGGCTTTACCTGTGAAGAGCACATGCCCCTTCCAGTCTCCAAAGTGCAGTTTTCAGTTGTCGTACATCATTTTTCTGTCTTTGTTGTTCTGAACCCGCTGCCCGCAAGTCATCGTTAAATTCTCATCTATGGTTCAGGTCCAAAAAGTTGTACGTCTTGACCAACGACCAGTCATCAGTATTGGCGCAGAAAGGCGGGAATGCGTATCCAGATCAGTGACCATAAAGAACTTGTTTCATTTCCTCCAGTTTTGCCTGCCAAAAACAGAGTCGGCCTTGGTTTATCATGCGTAGAAAATACAGTTCAGCAATCTACTACGAACTCATCTTCGCCAGAACAATAGGCTAAATGGTTATTTGATTCATCATTTTCATATTTCAGATAGGCATAGTTTTGGGTCCTAGAGGCTGTGAAGATAAGCAGCTGTAACATCGCACTGCCTTCAATATTATGGGATGAAGATGTAACAGTCTGTCAAATTTATTACCATATTTGTGGGGAAGAATATGGCTACCTGGCTGGCAACAAGCACTCTGCAAGCAGGCTGTCCTCCAAAGTGATGGCGGGGTGCAGACAGAACATGCTTTCCGTTTGATCCTGCAACCTTCGCTGCGAGTAGGTTGTGTGATTTTGCTCTGGACTCCAGAGAAGTGACATTATCTGTACCTAGTTGATATTGGCTGCTACCATGAATACTTCCCAGCTCCAAATGCAGGCGTACACACTTCATTTCTGTTTCCGATCTAGTGTTTTGAAAATGCAGCGCCGTTTATGGCTGTAATAACAGGCCACATTTGCATATGCGTGGGAGGTCGCAAGTTTTGTATCACTCTTTTTTTGGTTGTCTCGGGTCAAAAGTTTGCAAACCACTGGGATGCATAATAGTGGAAACAAATGGAGTTGGGTTGAATATAGTAATGGTCAGAGGTGTGGACTCGAGTCACGTTACTTGAACTCGAGTCACTTTACTTAATATGATGACTTGCAACTCGACTTTGACTTTAACACCGATGACTAGTGACTTAACTTGGACTTGAGCCCTTTGACTCGAACTGACTTGATACCCTGCCCAAGCCCAAATATTTAAAATGATGCTATTAAAAAAAGTGTGCAGCGCATCAACTCTTCATTTAACTGATTGCAGTTTGAATCGGACAGCAGCCAATCAAATTGTGCCAGCTAAGAAAAAGTTGCGCGTGGCAATGCAGAGGTATGTCGGTTGGTGAATTCAGTCGGAGCCCTTGGAAAGATGATACCCCAAATGATTATTTTCGGACATAAAGACTACGCTGTAGTCAACAAAAAACGGATTGCAACTTGCAAAACATGCGGGAAGAAAATGACAGACGGAGGCGCAACAACTTCCAACTGTGTTCGACGTTTGAAGCTGCACAAAGAACGGTAAGTCGTGGCTAATATAGCTGACAGCTATATATAACTTTGCTTGTGTAGCATGTAGGCTAATGTAACATTAAGTCAATGAGCCTCCACACAGTCAGTCAGTGCGGGAATGTGATCATTACACCCAAGATTGAGCTTCAACTGGCTAGGCAGTAGGTAGCCTAAATCCTCCCTGATGTTACTGCTGTTCCTAAAACCATTGACATACGTTAGCCTACTGTAACCACACACAGAGTGTGTGTGTGTGTGTGTGTGTGTGTGTGTGTTGGGCAATTGTACACAAGCCTACATCGGCCAGGTTGCGCCCCATTGCGATCCTCAGTAGTCGATCGCTATGGGGCGGTCATTCTCATGGCTACCCATGTATTTCCATGGAAATATGTTTATTTGGAAAGTAATAAATATTTATATATTTTAAAGCATTAATTTGCATAAATGTAATATACTAACTATTACTCTGGTTAAAAATATGAAATGGTATTACATTTGGTGAAGAGCACATTATGACTTGTTTAGGACTCAAAACTCAAAGTTTAGGACTTGAGACTTGACTCGGACTTGCCTGTCTTGACTTGGAACTTGACTTGGGACTTGAGTGCCAAGACTTGAGCTTTACTTGTGACTTGTAAAACAATGACTTGGTCCCACCTATGGTTCAGTATTTCTTACAATCTTCTATTTTGACTGGAATTGTGTTGGTTGTCGTTAATAAGTTCAGCATTTATTCCAGTTCAAAATAGTTTAGCAAATATCTTTTCTCATCAGATTGTGCGTCTTTCCCATCTTTTTGTAATAATTGGAGTCTGTGACCACGGTTGCGACAAACACCCCCCCCCCCCCCCCCCCCCCCCCCCCCAGAAAAAAGGTCTATGCACAGCCTTGGTACTGAATGTTGTCTTACTGTACAACAGAAAAAACAAACTTTTCCTCTCAGAACGGCCAGAAGATTCCAGAACTCTGAGGAGCCATAGAATGATCTGGAACATCTGTCCTCTTGTGGTGTAACAACAGGACAGACAGATCCATCCTACAGGTGTAGGATCTTAATTTGATCACTCTTTGGTTGATGAGAATTTCCACTTTATAATTGAATGGCCCTTTTCTTATTTTAATACACATAATCATTCACATTTCCTGTTGCTGCAGTATTATTTTCCTGCTGTAGCAAACTGGCTCTAAGTAAGATCCTACATGTTCAGCCTCCAACCTCCAAGGCCTGATGAGGAGAGATCCATCCTTACATGTACACCCTCCAACCACCAAGGCTTCGGGAGAAAATATCCTTTAGCCTCAAACCCCCCAAGGCCTGCAGAAGACAGATCCTCTAGCCTCAAACCACCAAGGCCTGCAGAGGACAGAGGACCACAACATCGTCACGACTCTGACTGCTGTTCCACTGAAGTTCATGGCTGCCTTGAACAACTAAGGATGTAGAGACCGTACAGTACAGTGATTTGCTTGGATTATTCCTTGTAGGCCATGATGTTTTAATAACCCTTTGACCAAACCACCTACTTTCCATATTATTATACATGGTTCTAGTAAGGAAAGTATTTCGGTAGATCTACAGTAGTGTTGAGCTAATTAATCCCCTGCTCGGTATCAGCATACTCCATTATACCAGAGGCAGTAGAGACCTGTCTCTTTCTGAGATGTTAAGAGCAGTAATACAGTCAGATTTATAGCATAACAGAAAGACGAAATAGCAGAAGAACGCTCAAAGATTGCCCTTCACATGCTCCTCCTGGTCCTATCTGATGCCCTATCCTGGGGATGATGGGATATGAGGAGACAGGTGCTTTTGTTTAGAACCATCACAGCTTCCTTCGTCTCTTTGAATGCCACTGATGAATCAAACGTTAGACGGGCCTTCTCTTAGTCTTCTTCTCTCCTTGTTTACGGTGGGATTAAAGACAAGCTGAGGTGCCTTCCACTCACTTCTCTGATATGACACGACACATCGCTGCATAACAGAGGAGAAAAATAAAAAGGGGGGGGGGGGGGGGGGGGATAGATTAAAAATAAATGCTCAGATGTAAAGAAAGTTCCCTGACATTCACCACTGGAATGTATAACCAAACCAAAGCTCATGGAAGTGAGACCGACATAACGAACCTCACCGACGTTATGGACACTAGTACAAATGGATCTGCACACGGACTCATATTCAGTTAGTTTGGGACATCCTTTTATCTTTTGTGTTCACTGAATAAAGGACTCAGAGAAACGAATACAGATCGAGGGACAAAGAATGCCTGCCCCCGTAGCTCTAAACCCCAAAATAAGAATTCGCACTAAAGAGAACAACACACAGGATTATACCATCGAGTGCTACACAGACCTTGTTCGCATCCGAAATGGCACCCTATCTACCTACAAAGTTCTCTACTTTTGACCAAAGCCCTATGGGCCCTGGTCAAAAGAAGTACACTAAATAGAGAATGTGCTGCCATTTGGGACACAGGCTACGGTGTTCCTTTTCATTCTTGTTTCATTGTTGTGGTCCCGTTCGTCCACTGCTCTTACCCCTTACAACTTGGGAGGTTTGAGGATAAATTGTGTCAGTACAAAGTATTATAGCCAAAAGGGAAATGCTAAAAGATTGATGGAGAGAAACTGTGCGAGGGGTGAGATTCTCAATTTTCTCTAAACAGATACTGTGTCAGCTCGATACAATTTGGTTAAGGCTAAACATAACGTTTAGATGAAGTCTGACATAGGAAGTACACTGTAACAAAGACTGTTTCCCAAAAAGCATCCTGTTCATTACATAGTGCACAACATTTGACCAGAGCCCTTTGGGCCCAGGTCGAAAGTCGTGCAACATAGGGAATAGGGTGCCAATCTCATGTGTCAACTTTGCAGTGTCTTTGGTTTGGATTACAGAGCTAATTATTGCCACTAGTGGTCAAAGGGGAACATGATACTATAAACGGAGATGCCTTCGTTTAGTGTGAAGAATAGTGTGAAGGAGCAGAGTGGGAGGGAAACTTAAGATGTGCACTGAGGAGATTTTTTCTCAGATAGCAAAGCATTGTATTCTCACCTGGATTTGACCTTAGAAATAGGTCTAAATTAATTGATCTTTCAGCAACATTGCACTGTATGAAAAGATAGAGTAGGTTGAGTATCTCAGAGGTTTACAGTGGCTTTGCAAAAGTATTGACCCCCTTGGCATTTTTCCTATTTTGTTGCCTTACATCCTGGAATTCAAATGGATTTTTGGTGGGTTTGTGTCATTTGATTTACACAACATACCAATTTGAAGATGCTAAATCTTTTTTTATTTTGAAACAGACAAGAAATAAGACAAAAAAACGGAACAGTGCATAACTTTTCAGGCCAAAGAGTTCCATCTTGGTTTCATCAGACCAGATAATCTTGTTTTAGGTGTCTGAGGTGCCTTTTGGCAAACTCCAAGTGGGCTGTCATTTGCCTTTTACAGAGGAGTGTCTTTCATCTGACCAATCTACCATAAAGGCCTGATTGGTGGAACACTGTCGAGATGGTAGCCGTTCTGGAAGGTTCTCCCATCTCCACAGAGGAACTCTAAAGCTCTGTCAGAGTGGCCATCGGGTTCTTGGTCACCTCCCTGACCAAGGCCCTTCTCCCTTGATTGCTCAGTTTGGCCGGGCGGCCAGCTCTAGGAGGAACCTTTGTGGCTGGTTCCAAACTTCTTCCATTTAAGAAGGATGGTGGCCACTGTGTTCTTCATGACCTTCAATGCTACAGAATGTGTTTGCTGCCGTTCCCCAGATCTGTGCCTGGACACAATCGTGTCTCGGAGCTCTACGGACAATTCCTTCAATCGCATGGCTTGATTTTTGCTCTGACATGCACTGTCAACTGTGGGATCATATATAAACAGGTGTGTGCCTTTCCAAATCATGTCAAATCAATTGAATTTACCACAGGTGGGATCCAGTCAAGTTGTAGAAACATCTCAACGATGATCAATGAAAACAGGATGCACCTGAGCTCAATTTCAAGTCTCATAGGAAATACTTATGTAGATAAGGTATTTCGTTTTTTTATTGGTATTAAATGTGTAAACATTTCTAAAAACCTGTTTTTGCTTTGTCATTATGCGGAATTGTGTGTAGGTTGTTGTGGAAAATGTTTTATTTAATCCGTTTTAGAAATAGGCTGTAAAGTAACAAAATGTTGAAAAAGTCAAGGGGTATGAGTACTTTCCAAAGGCACTGTACATCCCAATAGACACCTCCTCAACAGACTGGAGTGGAGGGACTGAAAGCTAAAGTGCCGTCAGAGGCAACACATTCCAACTGGAACAACAGATTCAGGAGAGGAGTGTGAAAGTCGAGCGAAGGAGACAAGGGAAAGATGCAGAGGTCACTGAGTGCCTGGTTACGGGGGGCGTCGTCGCGGCAACACACCCACCGGGAGTCAGCTTTAAATGTTGACGTCCTCCTTCTGACAGTTGTTTATCGCGATGCAGCACACTTATTACACATTTAAAGGACCTTTGAAATGATTATGAGCTTTTGGCCCACGAGCTTCACAGTGGAAAAACAAAAAGAGAGGGAGAGGGGAGAGAAAAGAGAAGAGAGACCGTCTCCGGAGAAAAACAAAGAGAACAAACACATGCATTCCTTGAAGAGAAACAAGATCATAAGAAATGAGGAGGGGAGAAAGGGGGGGGGGGGGCTTTTTTGTTGCTTTCGTTTTGGGCAGTCAGTCAGTTTCTTCTTTTTGTAGGCAAAATTTATACTCAAATAATATTTTAAGTCTTGAAAACAGATACACTCAAGCAGTACAGTGAGTGCTCTAAGATGGTGTCTGGGCACAGGATGGGAACGCATTTGATGTCCTTTCTGAGCAAGCTAAATAAACAATTACAATGAAGTATACACAAACACACACTTACACACCGGCAGAGTAGATCCGTGGAGGCAGGCAAGGTGTGTGTTGTATCTGACATAGTCCTCAGGGTGAGAGGCAGAGCGAGCAGATCACAGAGAGGAGCAAAGCAGCGATCACATGGGCCGCAGAAGGTTAAAAACCCATATTCTCAGCCCACCCCGCTTCACACCACCCTGTGCTGCAAGGGCATCTGGGTAGGTACCAGGAGAGTGGAGGCGTTTAACAGAGAACATGGTTCCGTCCCAAACGACAACTTATTCACTATATAGTGTACTACTTTTGACCAGGGCCCATTTGGCCCTAGTCAAAGGTAGTGTTTTATTTAAGGGATAGGGTGCCATTTGGGATGAATGCAGGGGAAGACGTGGGAGAGGAGAGCGATTAGCTGCCCTGGTCTGGTTTATGTGTGCTGCAGATAATCAATAAGAACAGCAGAGGAGAGGCAGTTAGCAGCCTCTGGCTAGATAGAGTAGATGGTAGAAGTCATACAATGCTGCTGCTTCACTTTTGGACTGACCCAGTACCAGGCGCTGCACTGAGCTATCATTGAAACACTTGCCTGATCACAAAAAAAAGATGAGAAGTGAAGAACCGAGAAACACACAAATACACATTCACTTCAACACGTTAAAACGCCCTGTAGTCCCAGTTTGACAGTAAATATTTTGTGAATCAAAAGCCTATTTGTTATGGAAGAAGGTGTGCGTATATACGTGCTTCCTGGAAATATTTGAAAAAGCTTCAAATACCACCATTCTTTAAAGAAAGGAAACACTATTTTGAGGTACAACTACTTGAATATGTTCGGTATTTGACTGAGGTATTTACCTTGTAAAGTAAGGTTCCCCAACAGGCGGGACCCGGGACAAATTTGGGGCCACGGTTGATTTTATTTGCTTCCCCCTAGTTTTCTGAGCAAAAACGTTTTAATTTAAATAATTTTATTTTTTTTTAATTATTTTTATTCTTGGACATAAAAGACTGTGAGCTCAAAGTGATTTTAATTTAGGAAATCTGCCTGCAACCAAGTATTTCCACCCCAAAATAGAGAGGCATATGCCATAGTACCCCAATGTAATCACGGTTTGAAACGGTTTTGAAATGTTCTGTTTTTGTCAAATACTATATCTGTTTGGCATTCTTTCGATCAATTCGCAGTGTACAAATGATTTATACCTATGTTATCCCCCCCCCCCCCCCCCCCCCATCCCCAACCATCCTCTCAAGGAACAATGGGCCGTTGGATGAATGTAGTTGGGGACCCGTGTTGTAAAGGTATAAGGACTCTTCATTGGAGACTCCTAATAATAAAGAAGTAGAAGATAGCAGCTGGACAATAGCAGGAAGACCAATGACAAACTACACAGTTCATCTGATTGGATGTTCTGTTCGGCTCAATATTCTTTCTGAGTAGAGATAATTTAGGAACAAATATGACAATGGCTACCATAACCTTGGACGTTTGTGGATGTACAAAAAAAGTCCTGTTTTTTTGTTACTTTCTCTTCAGTAATTAAAGTTGAACCAAAAAGAAAGAAATCCCACTTGAGCCAAGTGTTTATGTTATCAATGTATGTTTGGTATATTCAAGGCCATTTCTTACTATCTTGTTCTGTCCAAGGGATAATTACATTTCTGAACTGCTCTGTAGGCCTACATTGTACTATACTGGTAAGCTCTTCAACCTCCACAGTACTCAATTTGGCCTCGATGTGAAAATGAATGGATGATACATTTGACTGTAGTTCAGTAAAGAATGAGAAAAATACAATATTTTTAAATTTTCTCAAATGGAAATGTATTTACTGAAAATGTTTGTTAGAACTTTATCAGAACAATGTATTACTCAACTAGGCTACATTATCAGTTATAAACTGGGTGGTTCGACCCTGAATGCTGATTAGCTGACAGTCATGGTATATCAGACCGTATACTATGGGTATGACAAAAAACATATTTTTACTGGACTAATCACATTGGTAACCAGTTTATAATAGCAATAAGGCACCTCAAGGGTTTGTGGTATATTTCCAATATACCATGGCTAAGGGCTGTGTCCAGGCACTCCGCGTTGCGTCGTGCATAGGAACAGCCCTTAGCAGTGGTATATTGGTCATATAGCACACCCCCTTGGGCCTTATTGCTTAGTTACTCAGCAGGTGGGGTCATCCTGAATGCTGATTGGTTAAAACCGCATTTGTGCTGGTGTCTATTCCACAAGTTACCACCGGTTTAATCTATGAATTTAAAATGCCTACAACACAGACAAATCAATCAATCAATCCATCAAAATACTAATCTCCAAAAGCATGTACAAACAAATAGGCAAAAGGTAGAGGTAGCTCTTTGAACTATCTTAAATTCCACACACACACACACACACACACACACACACACACACACACACACACACACACACACACACACAGTGGATGACAAAGCAAAGTGAGAGGTACTTTTTAGACCGTCCCACTCCCGCAATGCCGTGCGGTGTGGCGGTCTCTGGCAGTAACTCAGGACAGGACTAAACAGCTGGCTAGCTGACAGCAGAGCTGCCAAGAGCTGGCAACAAGAGGCTCACAGCGCTTACAGCCAAGCAGCAGGCTGCTAACCCTTTCACATTTTTAATTAGACCCACACACCCATGTCTTTGAGCCATCGTAAATATACAGATGACATGCCGAGCATCATTTGTTCCGAAATATTTGCTTACAAAATACTTTCTGGGGTCCTTGTTGCGTTAAGCTTGCAAAATTTTGTGCAAGGGATGGGAGTCAGGGAGGAGAGATAAACAACATTGGCTGTGAGGGGAATACATGACATCTCGTAGATAAATGGGGAAAAAGTCCTGAAAATGATTTATTTTTCTTCTTTTTTAAAATCTTTTTTGGGGGCGTTTGCAAGTGTTTGGTTCGTTTGCAAATTCAGTTGTTGGAAAACGAACAAAACAACAACAACAAGAGATTCAGCCAGTTGAAATGTCAACTGAATTTACAAGACAGTCCTAAGTACTAAATAAGGACTTAAGTTATTCTCAAATCCAATCATCTATTCAGACAACACAACATAGTGATGTTATAGTAATTGACAGTTTGAGGTACAGCACATCGTAAGTCACGTTTCCGTCCATCGAGTGAGCCACAGTAGTATTTGGACCCTGAGATGTAGCCTATGCACATTGCCAGTGGACACAATAGGCCTGGGCATGAGCCTGGGTCTATTAGGTAGTGTGGTGGCGTGGAGGTGCTCTGGGGGTAATGTGGTGCTTTATTGATGGAGACAGAGAGACAATAGGAAGTGTTTACCAGGGTGGGCAGAGGGGCGGGCAGGTGGGAGAGGGCACCATGTGCAAGAGGATTATCGCAGCATTATGACTGTGAGACGCGTTGCCATCTGGAGAGAGAAAGAGAGAGAGAGAGAGAGAGAGAGAGAGAGAGAGAGAGAGCAAATATGGGAGATGTTTTGTCTATTTAAATAAAAAAATGTTTTTGGGGAGCGCGGGCTATCTGCTTAGATGGCATCATCATTTACATTGGCTATGTTGGTCGAAATGGGTATGCCTCAGCGTTGTAAATCTGTTTCTGCCTCTGTTAGTGAAACAGAGACAGAGTAATTAATGAATCAATATTGAATAAGATGTGGGTGCCTGAATGGACATGGATAACATGGACGATGAGAGAGAGCTACCATTTGTGTGCTGTTTAATCTCGCTCTCTCTCCCGCTCCCTCCCCCGCTCTCTTTCCACCTCCCTTCCCTTCTTCCTTCCTCTCCTCGTCACTTCCTCTCCGACCCTGTAGGCTCTATAGGCCTATAACTCTCCAGCCAGCTGGTGGCCAGCGGTGTCAGAGACTGACAGAGGCTGTGTTCCAAATGGCACTACCAGAACCCTGTGGTCAAATGTAGTGCACTATACAGGCAATAGGGGGATATTTAGGATGCAGGCAGAGACAGAGGCTGACCACAGTGAAGGATGGGCCATCTGTAGTCTGGGTGGACAGGGGGGGACAGGGAGAGAGTGACCCTGGACCAGGGCGACTGTGGGGGACGGTAAGGGGACTGTAGGGGGTGGTAGGAGAGCTTGGCACATCAGTCTATGTGTGTCACATCGTGGCAGTAGGGGCTGGATGGACGGTCAGATCAAGCTGTGGAGCATCTGGGCTCAAGGGGAAAGAGAGACCAGAGCTAGCCGGCCAGAGCTGGAAGGACTTGGAGGAGAGGAGAAAAAGCTGACCACTCACTCAAAGTTTGGGCTTAGCTAGCTGGCAAGTTTCTTTGGTTTGTTTGGTAATGGATGTGTTTTTGTGTTTGTGGTTGTTTGTAAAACTGTTGATATTGCTGCTGTATTGGACCACTTTTACTATCCCTTCCGGGATGGCTACTAGGCCCTCCCCCATCGTTCCTTCGGCAAATCAGATCACGGCTCAAACAGGACATACCCATGCTAAGGTCTAGTCAATGCTGGTCTGACCAATCGGAATCCATGCTTCAAGATTGTTTTGATCACTCAGACTGGAATATGTTCAGGGTTTCCTCTGAGTATAACATTGATGTATACACTGACACATCAGAAAGTGTATAGGGGATGTTGTTCCCACTGTGACTATTAAAATCTACCCAAACCAAAAACCGTGGAAAACTGAAAGCGCGACCACCGCATTTAACCACGGCAAGGTGACTGGGAACATGGTCAAATACAAACAGTGCGGTTATGCCCTCCGTAAGGCAATCAAACAGGCAAAACGTCAATACAGAGACAAAGTGAAGTCGCAATTCAACAGCTCAAACATGAAACATAAGACATTTTAGCGTATTATCACTCGCAAGGCTGCCGGCCCAGATGGCATCTCTAGCCGGGTCCTCAGAGCATGCGCAGACCAGCTGGCTGGAGTGTTTACAGACATATTCAATCTCTTCCTATCCCAGTTTGCTGTCCCCACTTGCTTCAAGATGTCCACCATTGTTCCTGTACCCAAGAAAGCAAAGGTAACTGAACTAAAGGACTATCGCCACGTAGCACTCACGTCTGTCATCATGATGTGCATTGAGAGGCTATTAAGGATAATATCACTTTCACCTTAGCCGACACCCTAGACCCAATTAAATTTGCATACCACCCCAATAGGTCCACAGACGATGCAATCGCCATTGCACAGCACACTGCCCTATCCCATCTGGGCAAGAGGAATACCTATGTAAAAAGGCTGTTCATTGACTGCAGCTAAGCCTTCAACACCATAGTACCCTCCAAGCTCATCATTAAGCTTGGGGCCCTGTGCAACTGGGTCCTGGACTTCCTGACGGGCCGCCCCCAGGTAGTGAAGGTAGGAAAAACATCTCCACTACGCTGATCCTCAACACAGGGGCCCCACAAAGGTGTGTGCTCAGCCCTCTCCTGTACTCCCTGTTCACCCATGACTGCGTGGCCATACACGCCTCCTACTCAATCATCAAGTTTGCAGACGACACAACTGTAGTAGGCCTGATTACCAACAATGACGAGACGGCCTACAGGAGGAGGTGAGGCCCCTGGCATCATCAAAACAAAGGAGCTGATTTTGGACTTCAGGAGACAGCAGAGGATACACTCCCCCATCCACATCGACGGGACCGCAGTAGAGAAGGTTAAAAGCTTCAAGTTCCTCAGAGTACACATCACTGACAATCTGAAATGGTCCACCCATGCAGACCTTGTGGTGAAGAAGGTGCAACAGCGCCTCTTCAACCTCAGGAAGCTGAAGAAATTGAGCTTGGACCCTAAGACCTCAAACTTTTACAGATGCACCATTGAGAGATGGTCATGTCGATACGGCAACTGCACCGTCTGCAATCGCCGGGCTCTCCAGAGGGTGGTGCGTCTGTCCAACGCATCACCAGGGGCACACTGCCAGCCAACCAAGAATTTCATTCTTTTACTTTGAGATTTGTGTGTATTGTTTTGAGATAGGAAATAAAGAGATAAAAGACTTCAATGAGAGAAACATTTTTTAAATAGTAAAAGTGTTCCAATAGGATTCGAGTGTCTTTGATACATACACTGTCGTGTTAATGGTCGACTGACATCTTGATATAAACGCAGACGTGTCGCCGAGGTGGTCTGTCAAAAGCAATGATATACGTCCCTTAAAGGGTGTTTGTGTGTGTGTGAGTATATTTGTTTATGTTACTGGGTGATCCTTAGGTTAAAGCAATCCCCTCTAATTCTCTCTCTCTCTCTCTCTCTCTCTCTCTCTCTCTCTCTCTCTCTCTCTCTCTCTCTCTCTCTCTCTCTCTCTCTCTCTCTCTCTTTCTCTCTTTCCCTCTTTCCTTCTTTCCCTCCCTCCCTCTGTGGGGATAGTTTCCAGGGGCCTGTCATGGCTGGGCAGGAATAGGCCTCTAAGGCCTTTGGCACAGGGCCCAGACAGAGAGAGAGAGGGCCACTGGAGGCCTACTGGAGGGGGTGATGGAGGGAGGTAGGGAGGGAATGAGGGAGAGAGGTAGAGATGGAGGGAGGGGGGCTGAGAGCAGACACAGCTCTAGGGCAGGTGTTAAAATACGCACCCTAGCTCTTTTGGTGGTGATCGCTGCAAAAACACGCCCGTCTGCCAGTTTGCAGTCAGCTAAGACACACAACAGCTCTCACACACTCTCCTCAAAGACACACACACACACACACAGGGTGGCGACATTGCGGTGAGCCTGCAGCTTTTGTTTGTAGGATCTGTGCCTCAAATTGCAAGAAAAAAAAAGAAAGAAGAAAAGGTGAATCTTTCATCTCCAGTTTCAGCCAAGGCAGCATCCACGCCTGCATGTGCCTTTGAGCTTTTTGTCCTTTAACCATTGTCAACAGCACTTTGTCAACAACGGTTTCAACTGCAATTTTCTTTTTCTATGAGGACCACCATGGCTTTAGCCGCTAACATGAATGTATGCTTTTCCCACTGACCCCGAGCACAATTAAATGATCATACATGCAGAAATACAATCCACAACACAATGCTTGTGTGTATTTATGTAGAGATCACTTGTTCTCTACTTCCATTGTTTTCTGATGCTTTCAGATTATACCACACAAACAAGACAATCCTTTTGTCATCTTTGTCTGCGAGCAGTAAATTCCCCCTTTATTCTTCTTCATTAAGTCTTTGTTATTTTCTCATCTTCGTGGTGTTTTGTGGAGGTGAACACAGTGTGTTAACTTATTGTGCCTGAGTGGAGAGATGAGAGGAGAGGGGGAGTGAAGTGGCTCGGAGCTGTGTTGTGACCTTGTATCTCATCCCAACCATTTCACCTCAGCTGTCAATCAAGCGTCTAGCTCCTCGGGACATGACAGTAGTGGCCTCTGTCCCCGTACGCTCTACATGTCAATACAACCATGCTCTCTCTCTCTCTCTCTCTCTCTCTCTCTCTCTCTCTCTCTCTCTCTCTCTCTCTCTTTCCACGTCATTCCTTCCATTTCTTTCACTCCACGTCTCTCTTTATCTCCCTATTCACACCCTCTCTCTCTCTCTCTCTCTCTCTCACTCTCTGTTACATGACAAGATAACAGTGAGTCCAAACGTAAATCTCCTGACCTGTTCTTCCTCTCGGCTTTCTCTCCTGCCGGCTAATACTGTGTAAGAGGCATTCCATGCCCAGGCTCAACCAACCTGAGCCACGGCCTAAGGCTCCCACACCTGGACCCTCTCTCATACACACACACACACACACACACACACACACACACACACACACACACACACACACACACACTCCACACACACGCTCCGCACACACGATCCTCACCTCCTTCCATTCCTCTGCTTTATATTATATTCCATCTCTTGATCTCCAAGTCATCCTTAAACCTTTTAACACTGATCTGGCCCCTGCCTATAATCGTATTTCATAAATATTTCAAAGAGGAAATCTCCTGGAGGTGCCTTCTCCGTGCCGTGATAATCATCTTAACTGAAGCCATTATTATTTTAATTACCTGGCTTTGATTCCTAACTTTGGAGCATGGTTATTCTGAGACTTGGAACATTCCGGGTTATAGGGGTCTTTGGGATTAGGCTCCCAAGATTGAGTCCCTGTTGGAACCAGGGATTTGTGATGTGTTGAGAGGCCCTCGCTTGCTGTCTGGAACTGAAGTTTCTCCGAAAATGTAAAGAGAATCAAATCAAATCCAAACATATACACAGAATATAGCAGTGGTGATGGGTGCCGTTTAAGAGCATGGACTTATTTCTATTACAACAAATTGGATGACTCTCATTCATATTCCATACATTGATAGGTTTAGGCATGATTGATAACATTGATAGGTTTAGGCATGATACTTGAAGTTTCCCTATACCCATCATGAGGTTACCACAACCTAGCCTATGAATGAAAGATCACAACATAGGTGCGCACAGTGTCAAGACTCAGGAGAAGACCGAGATGCAGACAGTTTCGAAGTAACAAAGGTTTATTACAAAAACAGGGGGGCCGGCAAATTTTATTTAACTAGGCAAGTCAGTTAAGACCAAATTCTTATTTTCAATGACGACCTGTTCAGGGGCAGAACGACAGATTTTTACCTTATCAGCTCTGGGATTCAAACTTGCAACCATTTCGATTACTAGCCCAACTCTCTAACCACTAGGCTACCCTGCCGCCCCATGACAGGTCGTGGGCAGGCAGAGGTCAGTAGTCCAGAGCAGAGTCAGAAAGGTTCAGAACGGCAGGCAGGAGCAAGGGGGGAAAAATGCTGGTAAACTTGACGAAACAAAACGAACTGGCAACAGACAAACAGTGAACACAGGTAAAAGTACACTGGGGATAATGGGGAAGATGGGCGACACCTGGAGGGCGGTGGAGACAAGCACAAAGACAGGTGAAACAGATCAGGTTGTGACACACAGGTTGATGAGAAATATTTGAGGTGACAGACTGATACATGGACAGACAGAGACAAATTCAACACCACCATGCACACTCTTACCTGCATCTAGCTGATTTTGAGTGCAATCATTAGTCCAACAGTTACACATTGGAGTTTTTATTGGACATATTCAGGTATGTTAACCTATTTCGTTCTGTTTGCTTCCTTTTATTAAGATATATAAGCAGTTGAAGTCGGAAGATTACATATGCCTTAGTGAAATACGTTTAAACTCAGTTTTTCACAATTCCTGACATTTAATCCTAGTAAAAAAAATCCCTGTTTTAGGTCAGTTAGGATCACCACTTTATTTTAAGAATGTGACATGTCAGAATAATAGTAGAGAGTATGATTTATTTCAGATTTAATTTCTTTACATACATACACTCAATTAGTATTTGGTATCATTGCCTTTAAATTGTTTCAATTTGGTCAAACGTTTCGGGAGCCTTCCACAAGCTTCCCACAATAAGTTGGGTGAATTTTGGCCCATTCCTCCTGACAGAGCTGGTGTAACTGAATCAGGTTTGTAGGCCTCCTTTCTCGCACACACTTTTTCAGTTCTGCCCACAAATGTTCTATAAGGTTGAGGTCAGGGCTTTGTGATGGCCACTCCAATACCTTGACTTTGTTGTCCTTAAGCCATTTTTCCACAACTTTGGAAGTATGCTTGGGGTCATTGTCTATTTGGAAGACCCATTTGTGACCAAGCTTTAACTTCTTGACTGATGTCTTGAGATGTTGCTTCAATATATCCACATAATGTTCCTACCTCATGTAGCAATCTATTTTGTGAATTGCACCAGTCCCTCCTGCAGCAAAGCACCCCCACAACATGATGCTGCCACCCCCGTGCTTCACGGTTGGGATGGTGTTCTTCGGCTTGCAAGCCTCCAAACATAATGATGGTCGTTATGGCCAAACAGTTCTATTTTTGTTTCATCAGATCAGAGGACATTTCTCCAAAAAGTACGATCTTTGTCCCCATGTACAGTTGCAAACCGTAGTCTGGCATTTTTATGCCGGTTTTGGAGCAGTGGCTTCTTCCTTGCTGAGCGGCCTTTCAGGTTATGTCGATATAGGACTCGTTTTACTGTGGAAAGATACCTTTGTACCTGTTTCCTCCAGCATCTTCACAAGGTCATTTGCTGTTGTTCTGGGATTGATTTGCACTTTCCCCCCCAAAGTACGTTCATCTCTAGGAGACAGAATGCGTCTCCGTCCTGAGCGGTATGATGGCTGCATGGTCCTATGGTGTTTATACTTGCATACTATTGTTTGTACAGATGATCGTGGTGCCTTCAGGCGTTTGGAAATTGATCCCAAGGATGAACCAGACTTGTGGAGGTCTCCAATTTTTTTTCGGAGGTCTTGGCTGATTTATTTCGATTTTCCCATGATGTCAAGCAAAGAGGCACTGAGTTTGAAAGTAGGCCTTAAAATTCATCCACAGGTACACCTCCAATTGACTCAAATGATGTCAATTAGCCCATCAGAAGCTTCTAAAGCCATGACATCCTTTTCTGGAATTTTCCAAGCTGTTTAAAGGCACAGTCAACTTAGTGTATGTAAACTTTTGACCCACTGGAATTGTGATACAGTGAATTATAAGTGAAATAAATCTGTCTGTAAACAATTGTTGGAAAAATGACTTGCCATGCACAAAGTAGATGTCCTAACCGACTTGCCAAAACTATAGTTTGTTAATAAGAAATGTGTGGAGTGGTTGAAAAACAAGTTTTAATGACTCCAACCTAAGTGTATGTACTCAACTGTATTTTTTTGGGAGACAGAATGAATTCACCCCTGATCACACGTAAAGAAACTTCACTTTCATAGCAGCCATGCTGTATTCCTTCTCACATCTACGTGCTCTCCTCCTCTCACCTTTCCCCCTTCACTTGTGGAATTCAATGAACAACACATCAGCTGTACGTGACCAGGCAGAAAAATCTCTCTGAGCCAAATCATATCCCTATTCGCCACATACAGCCTACATCGTTGTCACCATATTAGCTAACGTAAAGTCATAGTCAATTGAACTGATGCGTTAGTAACCTCGCTACAATCATGAAGTAGAGTGTACAGTCAGTAAGCAGTTCAACAGTTACACCGGCAAAAGCTTACCTTGACTTGGAAGAGTTCCAGTTTTGTATTGGATAGTCATAGCTAGCTAGCTAACATAGAATCCCTCTGTTTTAGCCAGGTGTTTGAGTAAGCTAAACTAGCTAGCTGCATTTACTAGCTAACTAAGTGAAATGGAAACAAAAATGTGAAATATCTCTCTCTCTCTCTTGCTTCTCCTTCATTTTTGAAGAAAAGTATTTGTTCAAAACTGTTCAACTATTGTCTTTCTCGCTCTTTGAGTCAACTACTCACCACAATTTTGGCATTGCAGTGCTATCTAGCTGTATGTAATGCTTTCAGTACTAGATTTAAGTTCTGATCCTTTGATTGGGTGGACAGTTCATGCTGCAAGAGCTCTGATAGGTTGGAGGGCGTACTCAGAAGTTGTCATGATTACTCTGTAAGTCTATTGAATTGGGTGAGAACCATGAGCCTCCTAGGTTTTGTATTGAAGTCAATGTACCCAAAGGAGGTCGGAAGCTAGCTGTCCTCTGGCTACACCATGGTGCTACAGAGTGCTGTTGAGGCTACTGTTAGACCTTCATTGCAAAACAGTACATTTTAATCAATTATTTTGTGAATGCATTTAGTATAGTTTTATCAAACTCATTTTTTAGATCAAATGAAATTCACTGAGGAGGAAGGTCCTCCCTTTCCTCCTCTGAGAAGCCTCCACTGGAATACAGCAGCGTGTACACAGAAATGAAACACTTACTTACTCTCCTAAATACATTTGAATGGTTTCTTCATTAAAGTTCTTTTTACTTCTATACACAAAGAGAGGAGGCATGGTAGCCACCCATGCATACACTTTAGGGGCCTTGTTGCAGTGAAGAAAGACCTGTATATTTTCTTTCCTTTAGACCATCTCTGCCAACAAGAGGGTGTGTGTAGCCATGCAGTGCCACAGCTACCCTAACTGTAGTGAAAAGCAGGGAACATGTTTTACTTGCAAAGGGCCTGTGCTGCTGTAAAGAACTTGGCTTTGTGTCTGTCCCCTCTTATAGCTTTGAAACGGCAAGGAAGTGACAAAATGACTGGGCAAACAAGAGGCCATAATTAACTACATAGGAGATGGGCTCAGCGTCTCATAAAACACACACACATACACACATACACACACACACACACACACACACACACACACACACACACACACACACACACACACACACACACACACACACTTACAGTCATGCAAACACACACACACACACTGCGCAAACACACGTGCACACATGCAAGCACGACCACACACACACACACACACACACACACACACACACACACACACACACACACACACACACACACACACACACACACACATACAGCAAAAACAGTGTTCCTGGCACAGGGGTTTAATATGAAGCGGCTATAATAATGTCTGGAAAAATGTACTTTGAATCCAGTGCTTTTTATGTTTGCCCACATGCTCGACAGGCCTCTTACTTTTTTACTGCCAGCTTGTTAAGTGTCTTCTGGCAGCAGGGAGGGTCTGGACTAAGGCCACACTTCAACTCCTCTTGAACAACTCATCCCCAGAGAGGCTATGCTACCCGTGTCCACACACTAATACACAAACACTTATACCCACACAGAGGGACAGAGACATCTTGAGGAAAATGCTCTTCTAGATGTTAATTTAAATGTGACATGTTTAGGCCCCAACTTTGATAGTACGGGAGCAAGAAGATTGAATTAATGTTTATATTATACAGTATGTACTGATACTGGTAATCACTGAGAAAGTGATTATTAGAAGAGGCTATTGATCCATTTGACATGTGTATTTCTTTCTTGTAGTTATGGCATGACGTTTTGTATGATCAAGAACATTTCATGTAGTACTTCATAGAGGTGTACATTATTTTCTGTATGATAGACATCTCTTTTCAATATGGCAGTGTCCATGCATGCATCGGGCATGCACGCACACTCTCATGCACACACACACACACACACACACACACACACACACACACACACACAATATACACAGATGTCACAATAAACCCATCCAAACTAGCACCTTCCTCTTGATTATGTGAGTATTGGCATGGGGGCGGGCGCCTAATAGCCATTTAGTTGATTCAAATGAGCAGATATTGGGGGAAAGTTGGTGGCGGAGTGCTTTCAAGCTGACTGCCAGCGTTGGAGAGTAGGCTGCCTTCCATCTCTAGAATTAGACTCAAATTATTCTAAACCATTTGGGAGAGGAGGCAAAGCAACCCCTTTTATTTTTTGGATGCATTAACAATGTTTGCAGTCACTTTGCTGATAGCATGAAAAAGGTGGGCCTGCCAATGACTAGTCGTATAAATTGCATAATTGATCCATTCACTTTTTAACCAACGCCTTTTTAAAAGGGCACTGGAGTGACGAGAGAGAGAGAGGGGTATGGTAAAGTGGCCCTGTCTGTCTGTATGCTACTCGTATACACGTGTGAGAGCACCTGCACACGCACGGCGGGCACATATGCACGCGCATACACGCTCATGCAGAAACATATTAATGCAAGCACGTACACACGCAAACACACACGAACACACACACACACACACACACACACACACACACACACACACACACACACACACACAGTAAACCACTACAGGACTTACACTCTCATCCTAAAAAGGTTCTCCTCATTTCTATTTTCGACTATTTCTATCATGTCCATTATCAAAATAAGGCATTTATCAAACTCTATTACCCACGCAATTATATCAAAATACAACAGTTGCTAATCTTTATCGATTCAATGATTTAAATAGGAATAAACATCAACATGACACATTTTGTCATCAATTAAGACCCGTAGCTGTGTCCCCTCTGCGTCCCCCGGTGAGTGAATAGTGAAGATATTACGTCACTTTGTCTTAATCAGTGTACTGAATTGTTAGCGTACTAAAACACCTTCATCCCTGCATAAATATTGGATCTCTAATGCTCTACCAGTTCTAAATGCATGTTACGGATACATAGTCCGCGTCCCAAATAACACCACGTCCCCTACTTAGGCTGTGTTTACACAGGCAGCCCAATTCTGATTTTTTTTTTCCTCTCTCACTAATTGGTCTTTTGACCAATCAGATCAGCTATGAAAAAGATCTGATGTAAAAAGATCTGATGTGGTGATGGGATGTGAAGACTCAATTTGCTCCCAAACAAACGTCAATAATGTAACTGTCAGAGTGCAAAGACCCCTGACTCTGTCTTTTGGACCTGTCCCACCCTTAAATGTAGAGAACATGTCTATAGTTAGAACACTGCTCTCAATTGACATTAATCATCATTGACATCCTTTTTGGATGTGTCTGTAGGAATAGAAGCTTTCTGATTGTACATGGGGGTGAGATTAAGGCTAGATGAATTAAATGACTATTGTTTTTCAACCCGTCTCTCTCCTCCCCAGAGTGCAGGTGACACATATTCATGTCTGTTAAATGACTATTGCTTTTCATTTCCCAGCAATGTAATTATTCTGAGGCACAATATGCATATGGAGGGGGGGGGGGGGGGGGGGGCAAATCAAGAGGAGCATTTAACTAAGTGTATTTTACAGACTTGATTCAATGACTTTACAAATGTTTTCCTGAGACCAGGTTTAAGACCAATCGCCAGACCTGAACAAAGGAAATATCATTACTTTGGGTACCTTAGAGACTTTTAAACAATAAACTATATCACAAATTGGCAAAGTACAGTTTATGATAGTAAATTAAGATTCATAGACTCAATACTGGGATGAGAAGATACAAACTGTCTCAAGCCAATCCCCAGGGTTCTCCACATGTGACAGCCAGTTGTTGATGGAATGTTTTTCTTGAGGCCAGGTTCATGAGTGTGTGAAACAACCAGACCCCCAGGGTAGAACCAGGGTTGGACTAAACCAACTCAGCGTGGGCTGAGCTGGGTTGGACAATACTGGGAGGTCCTGGGTTGTGTGGGGTCTGCACAGTGCTGCGCTGACCTGGGATTCTGCTTGACTGGATTGGGATGAGTCTATGGATGGGTGGGTGAGCTAGGCTGGGCTGTGCTGGGTTGGGTTGACACCAGACCCTATTGTTTTCCCCTCTGAATTCTATGGTGACACTCCCCAATCTGGATCCCATTACGAATGTAGCCCCCCAGGCTCCCACAGGGGGAACCAGGCCCTGGGACTCATACTGAAGTCTGTAGCCTGCCCTTGTGGCTCTTCCCCTGGGTATAGAGTCAGCAATCCTCCCCTCTCCTTTCTTCTCATCTCTTCTACTCTCCATATATCTGGAGGATCACTGGGGTTGAGTTTAATTTGGATTTGGCTGCATTTATTAAATGTGAAGAGTTTGTCTAGATTACTTGAGCATACACTAAAACACAAAACTTCACAATACAGTCTTACAGGCTGCTGGCTTCAGGCGTTAATACGAATTTACACAATGACACATCAGTGGGTTAATTTATTGACTTCTTATGTGTGAACAAAGCATTATCTGCCTGCTTGCCTGCCTGTCTGTCTGTTTGTTGGAAAGTCAGAACTTCTCTAAAGGACAGAGACCACAGCTTTGCATCTCGCTCACCAACACATCGACCACATGAGCATTCTCCCAAACCGCTTCAGGGGCACACATTTCCAAAGTTGCCCTTGTAGAATAACCAATCACCCAATCACCACATGTCTTTTTTGGGGAGCGAGGGACCGGGAATGAAGGGATATGGGGTAGGTCAAGGTCAAGGTCCACTCTCCTCCTCCTCACTCTCTCTAGCTCCCTCCCTCTCTCTCTGTCCCTCGGAGCTCTTATCTGTGACTGTCAGTGTCCAGTGAGTGACGTCTTCCTCCCCGGCTAGCCAGGTCTGGCAGCCATGCCGACTGGACGCCACCTGATACACAACAAAACAAACAGGAACTAGAAGGCGCCCAAACCAATAGCCCTCTCTCTGATATCATTGGTTACATTCCAAATGGCACCCTATTCCCTATATAGTGTGCTACTTTTATCGAGAGCCCTATGTGCCCTGGTTAAAAGTAGTGGACTATAGAGGGAACTGTGTGACATTAAGGATGCAGCTCTTCTCTCTCTCGCTCTGACTCTCTCGCTCTCTGTCTGTCTGCCCAATGATTGACTTTGCTCTGGTCACTCCTCACCACCAGCACTATCGACAGCTGCCCCTCTCCTCGCTTTGTTTGTTTGTTCGTTTCAGACAGAGAAAGAGAGAGAGAGCGAGAGAGAGAGAGGAGAGAGGGTATACTGTAGGCTAGAGTCGTCAGAGAAGTCCCATTGATGAAGGTTTTGATTATGATGAGGTCAATGTATAAAGTAGTTTTGACACAGTCCTGCTGATATTTTCAGTGAGAGGTCGATGAAGGAACCTCTGTTTGTTTTCTGTTTTTACTTCATCAGTGTTAATAATTTACTCTACATACTTTGACAACAAATCAAACAGCCGTGACCTCTATCATCTCCGTGCGGTTCCCTGACACCACGAGCAAGGCTACGTTCCAAACGGCACCCTGTTCCATTTATAGTGCATTACTTTTGAATAGAGCCCAAAGTAATGCACTAAATAGGGAATAGGGTGCAATTTGGGACGCAATCTCTGACAGCAACTCTGCAAGGTCTTTTAGATCAGAGCAGGACATCTCCCCTACTGTGTATTCTCTTTAATGCTGTCAGCCTCAGTCCAGAGAGATGCTGAAGAGGACTTTTGAAGAGGGAAAGTGTTTGCTAATCAGTGAATGGGTCAGCATGCAACAGAATATTTATCCAGTGGTTTATTTGGGCCGGTATCTTTTGACCAGTGGGATGAGTGGATGATGGATGTGGCTTTGATCAAGAGGAGAGATTCTGTTTGAACGAGTCACTTGGCTCAGGAACCATGCCGCTGCAGGGGGACGCAGAAAGGCATGAAGCAGCAGCCTTGGTATGCTTCCCAAATTGCACCCTATTTCCTATTTAGTCCACTACCTTTGGGTTCGGGTCAAAATGGACTTTGGTTGAAAGCAGTGGACTAAATAGGAATAGGGTGTCATTTGGGACACAAAGCTAGATTTGGCAATTGTGGGGTTAATGTTATGATCTACATTTAAGGGGGTTAGTTTTGATGTGCAGTCAAAGCCTGACAAGTGCACACTGGCTAAGTGCTTACTCCATGAGTGCAGTTCACCGGGCACAATAAATAAAACTAAGATACACCAAATACTCTGTTGACTAGCTGCATGCATCCAATAGTCCCAGTCTAGGCCCTGGCAGCCAATCAAAATGAATGATTCAGGGTTGAATAGAGGCCACCTGACACAAGTAGAGATTTCTCATTGGTTGGGGAGTTGAGTTAGGACCTTACATGAACTGCCTTGGATGTGTATTCCAAATGGCACCCTATTTCCTATATAGTGCACTACTTTTGACCATAGCCCAGTTGGGACACACACTTGGTCAGGCTGGAACAGAACAGAGCAGCTATTGTCTGAACAGAAGAATTATCTCTGAATGAACCAGCTCCCGTTTCACCCCCAAACCGTTTCTCTCTTCTCTTTTCTTCTTTTTTTTCTTCTTCAAAACAGGAGAGAGCAATGCTCACAGGTTGTCTGTGTGGTCATTACAATCTTCAGTGTAATTTCAGGTTTCAGGAAAGGCTCTTCATGATTACTCTATTATCTGGAAAGGAAGTACATAGTAATCCTTGTGGACACTGATAAACTACTACGTACTCTGTTCATTAGATCACCGTGCTACACTCTACCTCACCTCATAATTAGCCTTGTGTTATTTGTGTATGAATTACACACACACACACACACACACACACACACACACACACACACACACACACACACACACACACACACACATAAATACATTCATAAAGACATTAATTAATTATTTTTCATTCTCTCACTCTCTCTCTCTCACACAAACACACACACACACACACACACACACACACACACACACACACACACACACACACACACACACACACACACACACACACACACACACACACACTCTCTGTCACTGCTTCGCCTGCCTGCCCCCCCACCCCGGGGAAGGAGCAGGAGCACACACTCTTTCCCATTAATACGCCACTCATTGAAATGCTACGACAGTTTCTTGGCTGCGTCTCGGACTCGAGCCTGACAGTCGTGGTCACCCCATACCAGACCTCACCTATTCTCGGGGCACAGATAAATCCTGTGTGATTGATTGGAGTGGCTTTCTACTCATTCATTAGCTGGGGCCCTGTCAGGCAGGCCCTGGCAGGTACCTTCATGTAGGCAGCCTTTTCATCCCTGTGTGGTCTCGGCACTCTCTCTCTCGGCAGCTTATTAATGACATTTTAGACATTAATATTGCAGGGATTAGGGATATCCTATCTCCTTTGTTCTCCTGACAAACCCTATACTGTTTTATGGGATCACTGTCTTAACGCTGGTTCTGGCTTTTTTTGTGTGAAAAGTCTCTCACATTTATCTTTTCTTTCTTTCTGCCATTTCTGTGTGTATTTTTAGTCTTTTTTCATATTTACACTACTGGCTTTCTCTCTCTTTCCCTCTCTCTCTCTTATAAGAGTTGCATCTCTCCAACCTGGTCTCAGAACATTTCATATTATTCTGTAAGTAAATCCTGTCACTCCATTTAGCATCATATGTTATGTTTTGTGTGATATGAATGAATTTGTGGATGTCCATTCCATTTCGTATGATATGTTACGAATTACAATTAGTAGTATATGTAACGAATTTGCAAAATGTAGAATATGTTACAAATTTGGTAAACATACTAAATGTTATGACTTTGCAAAACGTATGATTTCTAGCTAGGTGGCTAACGTTAGCTAGGCTAGGGATTAGGTTTAGGGGTTAGGGTTAAGGTTAGGGTTACGTTTAGGAGTTATGTTAAAGGATCAAGTTTAGGCTTAGGGTTAGAGGAAAGGTTAGCTAAAATGATTAAGGTTAGGGTGAGGGGAAGGGTTAGCTACAATTATTAAGGTTATGGTGAGGGGAAGGGTTAGCTAACATGCTAAGTAGTTGCAAAGTAGCTATAAAGTGGTAAGTAGTTGAAAAGTTTCTAATGAGATAAAATTCTAAACTCACAACCTTTGGGTTATATGCCTACCCATCCACTCCGACCAACCACCATACTTAGGTTTTTACCATAAGTAACCATCTATCTTATGTAACAGTACCAAACGTAACACATCATGCTAATATGAGTGTAATGGATTTACATTCACTATATTACATCTAGTCTATGAGACCAGGCTGATCTCTCCCATTGGTAGTCCTTACATTCCCTAGCCGACAAGCTCCTCTACATTTCCTCTGCCAATCCAGTGGTGTAGACTAGACTAGAGGGCATGGGGACGGATCAACTGTCTTACTCACAGATAAGCCCAGGTGCCATCTAAACCTCGCTCTCTCTCATTCCTTTTCCCTCCCCCCTATCCCGCCCTCTCTCCCTCTCTTTCTCCCTTTCTCTCTACCCCTCCTCTCTCCGCCCTGGCCTGTCGGTTAAAGTCGTGATGCAGTGGCATTTCGAGGCTCCTGGAATCGGGAGGTGTCGATGCTAGCTGTCTGATCTGCAGGGTGTCCTCGGGGACAGCGATGGAGAAAACGACGGGGGGAAACGACGTATGGCCATGGATTCTTGAGAGAGAAACAACCCGTGGATCTGACATCTGACATTTCTGAGACTGGAAGTGGGGAGCAGAGAAAAGGAGCAAAGTAGAGTAGCAAAGTAGAGGAGCAGAGGAGTGGACAGGAGTCGAGGAGAGGAGTGGAGAGGAGAAGAGGTGCAGAGGAGAGGACTGATCTGATTCTGTCATCATCCTAGGACAGGGAGGTGATTGGAGGCATTAAGGAGGACATCTGACTCTCAGAGACACATGGCCTAATAGAGTTACAACTTACAGCAGAACAATATACTAATGCACATTTTTATGCAACTGTAAAGTGGTGGTTTGGTGAATCATGTTATGCTGATACCTGATACGGTTAACCACATTCATGCCTAGGCCTTTAGCTCAGTGGACTAACGTAGTGTTGTGGCATGTGTGTGTGTCTGTTTAAAAACACAGTAACACGCTAAAAGGTGTTGGCAGATCGGGTGGGTAGTGTGTGTGTGTGTGTGTGTGTGTGTGTGTGTGTGTGTATGCACTTACTCGTGTGTGTGAAGTCTTGGCACAACAGCCGGTCTGCACGTCTCCTCCACAGAGCTCAGCAAACCTCACTTGACAACACAGCCTCCCTCTTGAGGAAAGACAAGCCTGTTGTACTGCAGTGCCGAGGCCCTCCTTATGGCAACCACTCGCCAGCTCCGTGCCGCTCATCGTGTTTATTAGCATTAGAAACTCCTCAACTTCGCAGCCAAAGATTAGTGGCTCTTTTCCAGGTATTCTTCCTTCATCTCCATATGGAAACGCTTCTCTTTATTCCAGCTCCCCGTCTCCTCTCTCCTCCTCCCCTCCTCCTCTCCTCTCCCCGTGCACCTCACTCCCTTTATAGATTACTGGCATGGCAACTTCAAACTGGCGTTAGATCCCCTAGCCGTAGTGGGGCTGTGGGGCTGGGGCTGGAATGTGTGTGTGTCTGTGGCGTGCTGTGGCCAGGCACACACCAGAGAAGCCAGCCCCGCACTCAGCAGGTGGTCATATAGCCCTTAATGAAAGTCATAAGGGAAAAGAGAGAGGGAGAGATGGAGGAGGAGAGGATGGAGAGAGAAAGGGAGAAGGAGAGGGATGGAAGGGAGGGAGCGAGCGAGAGAAAGTAGAATGGATGGAGGGAGAGAGAGAGGGATAGGGAGAGAGGAAGTGGTAAAGTGGGTTTAACTTTGGATAGGCTATCTGTGGGACTAGGTAGGGACTCTCAATAAATTACACAATGTAAATGGGACAATATTTTTATGTAGCACATATTTTAGTCTCATTAAACACTTTCAATATTTGTATATGAATTTCTACAATTTATAATTGGTTTGAGGTTTTGAACCTTTTCACACATACCAACAAACTGGTGTGATCATTCTACAGTGGTCCCTGGAGCGTACTCTCAAACCGGTGTGATTAGAACGCTTATTTAGAACGTCCAATTTCGATTGACGCAACAATCAGCATTTGAGCTGGCCACACTGTTATTTCACAGAAACATTTTGCACAAACACAGTCCTTACAAAGTTATGTCCAAAATGTGACCCGTTTATTTTTGGATACAGACATTCACAGAAGTAGCTACAGCATAACAAATCATCCAAACTGGAAAAAGTAGGCTACATTTGTCCCAGCGCTAACTGAGGAAAGATTGACGTAACAGAAGCTGTCATATTTTTATAACTATCGGCTGACAGAAACTACAATATGAATTAGCTAATAGCAATTACTATTTATAATTAATCACATCATGGGTGAGCTCACCATTGATCTAAATAATTGAGTAAAACACTTTCTAGAAATTGAAAGTAGTCCGACAATGGGTAGTTTGTGAGCACCAGCATGTTTTTTTTCTACTCATCAACCAAAGATAATAAGAGGAAACAAGATGAGTTTGGTCTGTTTATAGTATGCATGTTGAAGGGGGTGTGTCATCTACGGTCATTCACTTCCCTTCATTAACTTCCGGAGGTTTACCCAAAACCGGAGTGAACCATTCCATAACCTCATTATAACATCTTTGGTCTGACAGACGTTTACGTGACACCCAGAGTGCATTGTATAATGTCAAGAAACATGGCGCAACAGATAGCTGGCAAATAGCTTAGCCTTAGCTCTTTCTAATCAGAACCTCCAAAAAAGTATTTTACATACATCATAAGTGTCCATTACAATCTACGCAATAATCGGAATGCATTATTTGTCACCAGTACTTCAACACACTCCGAATGAATGAATTATTGGGTGCTGCCAGATTGTGGGCAGGATTGCAATAAACCAAACCCAAGCAAAACTGTTACGGTAATCTTCACTCCATGACATACATTTTTTTCTCCTAATTATCTTGCAAATATTTGTTTTGGAGGAGACTGACATTACAACCAAAATTATCGTATTTACACTTAGTAGTCAATTTTGTCACTAGAATAAATGTTTTCTACCAGAGAAGTTGTTTAATGCCTTTTGTTGCTCTTTAAAGCTGCAATATGTAACGTTTTGGGAGACCCAACCAAGTTCACATAGAGTTGTGAGTTATAGATCTGTCATTCTCATTGAAAGCAAGTCTAAGAAGCATTAGATCTGTTCTAAAGTTTTGTTTTTGCATCTTTTACTTTTGGTTTTGTACACCAGCTTCAAACAGCTGAAAATACAATATTTTTGGTTATGGAAAATATAGTTCACAGCGTTTTAGATGGTACAGTGATTCTCTACACTATACCTGCTTGTTTTGTCACATAAATTGAAATTAGGCAAACTATTCACATTTTTACAACCAGGAAATGGCAGAGCGATTTCTGCATTGTACAACTTTTAAAAAAAAGTATGCTCGTGTACCAGAGGCCTAGTAATTGACCTAGTCTGTGTCTGTGGGTCTGTGTCTGTGGGTCTGTGTCTATTCCTGTAGGCCTGGGTCTTTTGCTACCTGTCAGATGTGGCCTCCCTTTTGACCAGGTTCCGCCTAGCATGGTTCCATAGAGACCAGGTCGAATTAATCCACTGTTACTATTGTAATGGACTTCCTCTAGGGATGAATAGCCCAGCCTGTTTCAGCTCAGACCGGCTCAGAGATATTTCACTAAACAACAGTCCTCTCACAGGATGGGACATGAATAGAAAATGGAAAGAGTGAAAAAGGGAGTGATATATGGAGAGAGGGATAATTGCTTGAGCCTGCGAATTATGATTATTTGATATCAACCCGTACCAGCTATGGTAGTTTTGGGGTTAAAACTGTACTTAGTTTTGGACTTGATTTGGACATACAGTTGAATTCAGAAGTTTACATACAGTTGAAGTCAGAAGTTTACATGCACCATAGCCAAATACATTTAAACTCAGTTTTTCACAATTCCTGACATTTCATCTTAGTAAAAATTCCCTGTCTTAGATCAGTTAGGATCACACTTTATTTTAAGAATGTGAAATGTCAGAAAAATAGTAGAGAGGATGATTTATTTCAGCTTTTATTTATTTCATCACATTCCCAGTGGGTCAGAAGTTTACATACACTCAATTAGTATTTGGTAGCATTGCCTTTACATTGTTTAACTTGGGCCAAACGGTAGCTTTCCACAAGCTTCCCACAATAAGTTGGGTGATTTTGGCCCATTCCTCCTTACAGAGCTGGTGTAACTAAGTTAGGTTTGTAGGCCTCCTTGCTCGCACACGCTGTGATGGCCACTCCAATACCTTGACTTTGTTGTCCTTAAGCCATTTTGCCACAACTTTGGAAGTATGCTTGGGGTCATTGTCCATTTGGAAGACTCATTTGCAAACAAGCTTTAACTTCCTGACTGATGTCTTGAGATGTTGCTTCAATATATCCACATAATGTTCCTACCTCATGATGCAATCTATTTTGTGAAGTTCACCAATCCCTCCTGCAGCAAAGCATCCCCACAACATGATGCTGCCACCCCTGTGCCTCACGGTTGGGAAGGTGTTCTTTGGCTTGCAAGCCTCCCCCTTTTTCCTCCAAACATAACGATGGTCATTATGGCTAAACAGTTCTATTTTTGTTTCATCAGACCAGAGGACATTTCTCAAAAATTATGGTCTTTGTCCACATGTGCAAACCGTAGTCTGGCTTTTTTATGACAGTTTTGGAGCAGTGGCTTCTTCCTTGCTGAGCGGCCTTTCAGGTTATGTCAATATAAGACTTGTTTTACTGTGGATATAGATACTTTTGTGCCTATTTCTTCCAGCATCTTCACAAGGTCCTTTGCTGTTGTTCTGGGATTGATTTGCACTTTTCACCACAAAGTACGTTCATCTCTAAGAGACAAATGTGTCTCCTTCCTGAGCAGTATGACTGCTGCATGGTCCCAAGGTGTTTATACTTGCATACTATTGTTTGTACAGATGAATGTGGTACCTTCAGGCATTTGGAAATTGCTCCCAAGGATGAACCAGACTTGTGGAGGTCTACAATACTTTTTTTGAGGTCTTGGCTGATTTATTTAAATTTTCCCATGATGTCAAGCAAAGAGACACTGAGTTTGAAGATAGGCCTTGAAATACATCCACGGGTACACCCCCGATTGTCTCAAATTATGTAAATTAGCCTATCAGAAGCTTCTAAAGCCTTGATGTCTTTTTCTGGAATTTTCCAAGCTGTTTAAAGCCACAGTCAACCTAGTGTATGTAAACTTCTGACCCACTGGAATTGTGATACAGTGAATTACAAGTGAAATAATCTGTCTGTAAACAATTGCACAAAGTAGATGTCCAAACCGACTTCCCAAAACTATAGTTTGTTAACAAGAAATTTGTGGAGTGGTTTAAAATTGAGTTTTAATGTCTCCAACCTGAGTGTATGTAAACTTCCGACTTCAACTGTATACAAATCCTACATTATGAAGCTGACCAGGACGTCTGGAGGCCTAGTGAGCAGTGGGTTGAATTCCTTGAATGTACAGTGTGGAACCTTCCCTATTACTCCCATCTAGCTTTGGTCCAGTATGTGCAGTAACAGTCAAAAGTTTGGACACACCTACTCATTCCAGGGTTTTTCTTTATTTTTACAATTTTCTACATTGTAGAATAATAGCGAAGACATTAAAACTGTGAAAAAACTAAAATGGAATCATGTACTAAGCCCAAAAGTGTTAAACAAATCAAATATATTTTATATTTGAGATTCTTCAAAGTAGCCACCCTTATTTGGTTATTTTGTGCCCTAATGCAATTTCAGGAATCATGAACGACAACCAGGCAAGTATTACAATGAACAATGCTTTATCTGGAAATGTGTCTTTTAAAAATGGTGGTACTAAAATGTGCAATGTCTCTTTAAAAGTCTCACCGCAAAAATAGCAATTCCTCTTTAACTTCTCATGGCTGGGGGACAGTATTGAGTAGCTTGGATGAATAAATTGCCCAAACTAAACGGCATGCTCCTCAGTCTCAGTTTCTAATATATGCATATTATTATTAGCATTGGATAGAAAACACTCTAAAGTTTCCAAAAGTGTCAAAATATTGTTTGGGAGTATAACACAACTGATATTGCAGGCGAAACCCTAAGGAAAATCAAACCAGGAAGTGGCTTCTATTTTGAAAACTCCATGTTCCATAGCCTGCCTTTGCTCCATTTAAAGGGATATCAACCAGATTCCTTTTCCTATCGCTTCCTCAAGGTGTCAACAGTCTTTAGACATGGTTTCAGCTTTTATTTTGAAAAATGAGCGAGAACGATAGCATCGCATCATTGTATGGCCAGGTGCCAGCAGCGTTTTGTATGCGTAACAAAGTTTGGACTGCTGTTGCCTTTTCCTCTCCTACTGATAAAGACAGTTGCGGTTGATATATTATCGATAATATATTTTAAAAACAACCTGAGGATTGATTATAAAAAACGTTTGACATGTTTCTGTAGACATTACGGAAACTATTTGGAATTTGTCTGCGTTGTCGTGACCGCTCTTTCCTGTGGATTTCTGAACATAACGCGCCAAACAAACTGAGGTATTTTGGAGAAAAAAATAATCTTTATGGAACAAAAGGTACATTTATTGTGTAACTGGGAGTCTCGTGAGTGAAAACATCTGAAGATCCTCAAAGGTAAACGATTAATTTGATTGCTTTTCTGATTTTCGTGACCAAGCTACTTGATGCATAATCGACATAATCGAGCGATCGTTAAATTTACACAAACGCTTGGATTGCTTTCGCTGTAAAGCATATTTTCTAAATCTGACACGACAGGTGGATTAACAAAAGGCTAAACTGTGTTTTCCTATATTGCACTTGTGATTTCATGAATATAAATATTTTTTGTAATATTGTTTGAATGGGGCGCTATGCAATTCAGCGGTTGTTGATGACAATTATCCCGTTAATGGGATTGCAGCCCTAACAAGTTTTAAGAAAAGACCTCTTGCATAAAAACCCTCAATCAACATGTATTTTAATTTCCAACAGTCAACCCTCTATACTCGAGTCTGCCTGTGGCGTCAGTTCCTTTACTTTTAGTTAGGCCTTTCCTCCCCAGCTCTCCATTGAATCTCTTTCCCTTCACAGGTTCCAGTTTCTGTGAAGGGAGGCTTCAGGTCCGTCCTCGGGAAGAAGAAGGCTGTGTCAGGATCCGAGTCAAGTTGGTATCAGTTTCCCCGTATTAATTCCCTTTTGCTTCTATATCTTCACAATGTTAGATCATATCCTGCATAATCATAATCATAATAAAAGAGTACTTAACTTTAGTTTGTCGTCTGTGTTGGGAGCAACAAGTGTTCAGAGAGAGCGGTGCCACAGGAGGCTGCTGAGGGAAGAATGGATCATAATAATGGCCAGAACGGAGCAAATGGAATGGTATTGAACACTTGGAAACCATGTGTTTCATGTATTTGATACCATTCCACTGATTCCGCTCCAGTCATTACCACAAGCCTGTTCTCCCCAATTAAGGTGCCAGCAACCTCCTGTGAAGGGTGGATATGTGCTCTGTGCGTCCTAGGAGTAAGCGCCTGCACTGTTGGATACTGGGAGAGAGGCCCGCTCTGCCGCTTCCATTTTTTAGCGATTCACGTTAATTTCCTTTACCTGTGCACAATCAAGAGTGGAAAGAGAGCAGAAAGAAATGTCGCCTCTCAATTTGGATTAGAGCATATCATTGGCGAATGAGCTTAACAATAGGTAGCACGTGTGAGAATTTAGAACTTGCATATGGGTAGCGCTTGTGAAAATGTAGGATGTGTTACTGATATTTAGGACATGTGCACGGACATATTTAACAATTGAATTATTGAACAGACAACACTCGTGAATAGGTTGGCACAGCAAGCGTATTTCAAAAGATGTGAACACAGCAAACGTGAGAGGAAAAAAGGAAGCTCTTCATCACCAGGAGGTACTCCTCCTTCTTTTGAGGTTTGATGTTCCGTGGCCTGTTGCTCCTGCATTGTTGGTCGTACACCTGTCGGGTCGCCTGCCCCAACTTCTCATCGTCCTCCAGGAGGACCCCATGATGATGCTGTACCCACTGGTCCATGGATCCACCTATCTGGGGAAATGTTACTTCAAGAGTATCTTCAATGGGCAACCTTACATGTTTACCAAACATTAGGAAGTGTTGAGTGTATCTCTGTGGACCATATTGTTGTATTCTTGAAGGATAGCTGTTCTTCCTAATGGGCTAGTCCATCTTCGCTCAGTGTGTTTAACCTCTCTGGGATTGTTTGGGACGCTAGCGTCCCACCTCCCCAACAGGCAGTGAAATTACAGGGCGCCAAATTCAAAACAACAGAAATCTCATAATTAAAATTCCTCAACCATACAAGTATTTTACACCATTTTAAAGATACACTTCTCGTTAATCTAACCACCGTGTCCGATTTGAAAAAGGCTTTTCGGCGAAAGCAGAACATATCATTATGTTAGGTCAGCAACTAGTCACAGAAAGCATTCAGCCATTTTCCAACCAAAGAGAGTTGTCACAAAAAGCAGAAATATAGATAAAATTAATCACTAACCTTTGACGATCTTCATCAGATGACACTCCCAGGACACAATGTTACACAATACATGTATGTTTTGTTCGATCAAGTTCATATTTATATCCAAAAACCTCAGTTTACATTGGCGCCATGTTCAGAAATGCCTCCAAAACATCCGGAGAAATTGCAGAGAGCCACATCAACATAATAACATCATAAAATTGGATGAAAGATACATGTTTAACACAGAATTAAAGATAAACCTGTTCTTAATACAACCGCTGTGTTAGATTTCAAAAAAGCTTTATGGTAAAAGCACAATATTCAATAATCTGAGAACAGCATTCAGCCACAAAAGCAAGCCATACAGTTACCCGCCAATTGTGGAGTCAACAAAAGCATTAGCATTATAAATATTCACTTACCTTTGCTGATCTTCATTGGAATGCACTCCCAGGACTCCCACTTCCACAATAAATGTTTGATTTGTTTGATTACGTCCATATTTATGTCCAAATACCTTTTTTTCGCTTTTAGTTCACTATTCCAAAGGCATAATGCGCGAGCGCAAAATCCAGACGAAAATTCAAAAGAGTTCCATTACAGTTTGTAGAAACATGTCAAACGATGTTTACAATCAATCTTCAATAATATTCCAAACGGACAATAGCGTATTCATTACAGAGGAAAAAGAAGGCACGGTGTGCCCGCGTGACCATGCAGTAAACTGATTGGCCTCAGCCTAGTCCACTTGTTGAAACAGCTCTTATTTGACACCCTTCCACAATAGAGGCCTCAAAAAACTTTCTAAAGACTGTTGACATCTGCTGGAAGCCTTGGGAAGTGCAATCTGGCCCCATAGACACAGCATATTGGATAGGCAATCACTTAAATGAAACTACAAAAACCTCAGATTTCACACTTCCTGGTTGGATTTGTCTTGGTTTTCGCCTGCCATATGAGTTCTGTTATACTCACAGACATCATTCAAAGAGTTTTAGAAACTTCAGAGTGTTTTCTATCCAATACTGCTAATAATATGCATATATTAGCATCTGGGACAGAGTAGCAGGCAGTTTACTCTGGGCACCTTATTCATCCAAGCTACTCAATACTGCTCCCCTGTCATCAAGAAGTTAACTGAGTCAGCAGTGACTGGTTCTTTCTTTCACAAGCCCCGTTACCTTGTAGTCAGTATGGGTTGGTTCTGGTTTTGGTACCAACATACAATTCACACAGCTTTTTGACTACTGCGTACATGAAAGTTGCCCCTCAGTGGCTGTGAAGATGCTAGGGGCAACCGTTGGTTTAGAAGAGGTGTTTCCATACTACTCAAGCCTTGGTGTGGGCCGCCTGGTCCTTCGTGGGCACCACCCATGCGTACCTGGAAAAAACATCAATCATCACCAGTAAGTAGGGATATGCATTAGCTGGGTGACCCATTTCCATTGGGGCACTAGTTGACACTGGAAGCATTGGCACATGAGTAGAAGGCCCAGGTTTACTCACAACACATTGTTAACATTGAGAAGTCCAGATTTGAATATCTGCTCTCGTTTTTGGCCAAAAAACTCTGGGCTTGAACCCAGAGTCTCTGGTGGCACAGCTAGCACTGCGATGCAGTGCCTTAGACCACAGCGCCACCCGGGAGGCTATGAAGCATTTCCTAACAACTTTATTCTTATCTTTTTAACCACAAATCATAAAAATGTGTTTTCGCATATGTACATAGACACTGGTTTGGTGCTGGAGATAAGGAATGAAGTTGAAAAGTGGTGGAATTGTACTTCAACATCAGTCTAGAAAGAGATAATATGTACTCTAGTATGGTACATATAGGAAGTCAAATACAGTATATCCAAAGCTGGACATAAACACAAAGGCATTGAAAAGGACATACATTAAATACAGAATAGTTATAATACCTTACCATGGCTAGACCAGGACATAAACCACCATGCTGTGTAGAATGCTCCTGATAAATATAAAATATATATTTACAAGGCTAGAGCTGAATGAACACATAAGCAGTGAACATAGTAGAATAGTGTATCCAATATAATACACCTTTCCATGGGCAGCCCTGGATAGAAAGCACCATGGTGTCTCTGCTCCTCAGGGGGGGGGGGGTCTTAGCGTCCGTCCGTCCGGCAGACAGCCTCTACGCTCTGCTCTGCTCGACACGAAACAACCACAACATGATTGTGCCAAGGCAGCGACAGCAGCAAGGTGGCCGGCAGACAGCAGCAGCTGTGTGTGTTGTGGAACAAAATGGACACAAAGCTGCATTTGGCTGTCTGACTGAACACAACATGGCCACAGAGCTGTCAGTCAACCACACACATAAACACACACACACGTAACCCCATGGGTGTAGGACAGTGGTCGGCCCTGGATCACATGAGGCGTCTGCAGCTGGCAGACAGAGGGACTATGAGAGAAAGAGAGAGAGAGAAGCAAGAGATAGAGAGTGGAGAGAGAGAGGGGCAAGAGAGAGGAGAGAAAGAGAGTGGAGAGAGAGAGGAGAGAGAGAGTGAGAGGGATGTCTGTCTGGCTAGAGCGGGGGACTCACAGGCCGGGCAGGATTCTCCTGTGGGTATTATTTTGTGCTCGTGTGCTCAGCTTGGCTGGCCAGACTGTCTCATGTATAGCCTGGAGCTGTCCCGGGCAAGGGGGATGTTGTCAAATGGGCCTCATGTTCTTTCCAGTATAAAAGATGAAGAAAAAAAACACCACATCTGTGGTGGCCGCTTATCGATGAGACGTAAGTAAACAACAGCGAGAGAGGGAGAAGAGAAGGAGGGGGTCACTGGGAGACAGAGAGCGAGGGAGAGAGAAAAAGGGCATATGTGATGAACACATAGCCCCATCTCTGTCAAATATACTGGAGCCTGCCTGAAACACACACACACACACACACACACACACATCCTTGGGCTTTTAAACTACAGCGATCCAAACCAGCCTTTATGTGAGTGGCAGTGGACAGCGCCACCTCGCCTCTCTGAAAGAAAGTGTTACAGTAGAAGCTGTTACAGTATAGTGGGATCAGTGCGAGACTGAGAGACTGACCCTGTAGTGTGGTCACTGACAGGAGCCAGAAGGTTCTCTTTCTCTGTCTCTCTCTCTTTCTCTTTCTCTCTCTCTCTCGGTCTCTCACGGTGGAAGGTGTCAGCACATTAACGGTGGGAAGTAGCTCGGGGCCAGCCAGGAAGTGCTAAATGCCCTCCAATGGACTCACTCACTGGCTAATGATGATGATGGCACCACATGGTACACACTGTGGACTACTGTACTCTATGCTATATACGCACGCAAGAAAGCACGTACTCAAGCACACACACACACACACACACACACACACACACACACACACACACACACACACACACACCCTGCAGTGGCATGACACATTACTGTCAAGTAATAGAGGGAAGTTGGCTTAGAATAAAATGCAATTAAACATGTTAAACCTGATGAATAATTGCTCAACACTACACAATATACTGTATAGGTAAATGTTTGCTTACAGCATGCATTATTGTTATATGTAGCCTACAATCATGTCCAAAATTATTGGTACCCTTTATAAAGATGAGCAAAAAAGACTGTGTAAAATAACTATTGTGGTAATATATAATGTGCATTCAGAAAGTATTCAGACCTCTTGACTTTTTCCACATTTTGTTACATTACAGACATATTCTAAATTGGATGAAATATTTGTTTTACACAATACCCCAATCTTCACACAAAACCCCATAATGACAAAGCAAAAAAAGGATTTTAGAAATGAAAAATAAAGAAATAATAATAATAATATTACATTTACATAAGTATTCAGACCCTTTACTCAGTACTTTGTTGAAGCAACTTCGGCAGCGGTTACAGCCTCGAGACTTCTTGGGTATGACACTACAAGCTTGGCACACCTATATTTGGGTCTCTTCAGAGATGTTCATTCGGGTTAATGACCGGGCTCAGGCTGGGCCACTCAAGGACCTTCAGAGACTTGTTACCGAAGCCACTAATGCGATGTCTTGGCTGTTTGCTTAGGGTCATTGTCCTGTTGGAAGGTGAACCTTCACCCCAGTCTGAGGTCCTCAGCACTTTGGAGTAGGTGTTCATCAAGGATCTCTCTGTACTTTGCGCCATTCATCTTTCCCTCTATCCTGACTAGTCTTCCAGTCCCTGCCGCTGAAAAACATGCCAACATCATGATGCTGCCACCGTCATGCGTCACCGGTGGGATGGTGCCAGGTTTCCTCTTGACCTGACGCTTGGCATTCAGGCCAAAGAGTTCAATCTTGGTTTCATAAGACCAGAGAACCTTGTTTGTCATGGTCTGAGAGTCCTTTAGGTTACTTTTGGCAAACTCCAAGAGGGCTGTCATGTGCCTTTTACTGAGGAGTGGCTTCCGTCTGGCCACTGATTTGTGGAGTGCTGCAGAGATGGTTGTCCTTCTGGTAGGTTCTCCCAACTCCACAAAGGAACTCTGGAGCTCTGTCAAAATGACCATTGGGTTCTTAGTCACCTCCCTGAAATGTTTCGGTACCCTTCCGCAGATCTGTGCCTCGACACAATCCTGTCTCAGAGCTTTATGGACAATTCCTTTAACCTCATGGCTTGGTTTTTGCTCTGACATGTACTGTCAACTGTGGGACCATATGTAGACAGGTGTGTGACTTTCCAAATCATGTCCAATCAATTGAATTTACCACAGTTGCACTCCAATCAAGTTGTAGACGCAGCTCAACGATGATCAATGGAAACAGGATGCACCTGAACTCAATTTCAAGTCCCATAGCAAAGATTCTGAACACTTACGTAAATAAGATATTTAAGTTTTTTTATTTCTAAAACATTTTCAAAAGAATTTGCTTTGTCATTATGGGGAATTGTGTGTAGATTTCTGTGGATTTTTATTTATTTAATCAATTTTTTTATAAGATTGTAACGTAACAAAATGTGGAAAAAGTCAAGTGTTCTGAATTCCTTCCCGAATGCACTGCAAATATTATGTTTAATGTTAGGGGATACAATTATTGGCACCCATGTTTTTAGATGTGTATGAATTATTATTATTATTATCCACCGAGTTGACTAACCTTGGGAACACCTTCCTAATATTGAGCTGCACCCCCTTTTGACCTCAGAACAGCCTCAATTCGTCAGGGCATGGACTACATTGTGTCAAAGGCATTCTACAGGGATGCTGGCCCACGTTGACTCCAATGCTTCCCACAATTGTGTCAAGTTGGCTGGATGTCCTTTGGGTGGTGGACCATTCTTGATACTCATGGGAAACTGTTGAGCTGGAAAACCAAGCAGTGTTGGAGTACTTGACACAATCAAAGCGGTGTGCCCTGTTACTTAGTACCATACCCGTTCAAAGACATTTCAATCTTTTGTCTTGACCATTCACATTCTCTGAATGGCACACATACACAATCCATGTCTCAATTGTCTCAAGGCTTACAAATGATTATTTAACTTATCTCCTTCCCTTCATCTGCACTGATTGAAGTGGATTTAACAGGTGACATCAATAAGGAATCATATCTTTCACCTTGATTCACCTGGTCAATCTATGTCATGGAAAGAGTAGGTGTTCCTAATGTTTAGTACACTCGGGAACACCCACATGAGAATGCTGTTCATCCATTGTTTAGAAGAAATGGAATGTTTGTATCCTGTATGTGATTATTTGTCTCTCTGAAATGAAACCATCAAGTGATAGATCTTAAACAAATACATGTCTGTCAGTGAACAACCCATGCCATGATTTGATAGTGAAAAAACACACCAATCTTCTTTAAACAATAAAAGTAAATTCATCAACATTTCTGAAATTGTAACTATAGCGTTTTGGAATGAAACTCTACATCTTGATATGTCCCTGTGCCTAAAAACGCTAAGGTAACACTGGGACTGAACACCTCCCTTTGCAACAGGATCATTAACTTCCTGATGGAATACTCCCAGGTGGAGAGGGTAGACAACAACACATCCACCACACTGATCCTGAACATGGGTGCCCCTCAGGGGTGCATGCTTAATCCCCTCCTGTGCTCCCTGTTCACCTATGACTGCATGGCCGTGCACAACTCCAACGCAATCATTGAGTTTACCGACGACACAACGCTGGTAGGCCTGATCACAGATGGCGATGAAACAGCCTATAGGGAAGAGGTCAAAGACCTGACAGTGTGGTACCTGGACAACAACATCTCCCTCAATGTCAGCAAGATAAAGGAGCTGGTCGCGGACTACGGGAAACTGAGGGCCGAGCACTCACCCATTCACATAGACTGGGCTGTCTTGGAGAGGGTTGAGAGCTTCAGGTTCCTCGGTGTCCGAATCACAAAGGATCTATCATGGTCCAAACACACCAACACAGTCGTGAAGAGGGCACAACGCGTCTTCCCCCTCAGGAAGGTGAAAAGATTTGGCATGGGCCCTCAGATCTTCAAAAAGTTCTACAGCTGCGCTGTTGAGAGCATCTTGACTGGCTGCATCACCGCTTGGTATGGCAACTGCTTGGCATCTGACTACAGAGGGTCAAGCGGATGCCCAGTAGATGACTGGGGCCGAGCTCACTGCCATCCAGGACCTCGATACCAGGTGGTGTCAGAGGAAGGTCCTAAAAATTGTGAAAGACTCCAGCCACCCAAATCACAGATGGTTCTCTCTGCTACCACACAGCAAGAGGTACCGATGCACCAAGTCTGGAACCAACAGCACCCTGAACAGCTTCTAACCCCAAGCTATAAGCAAAAAAGTCAGTCCGTATAACTATTTGGTTAACTATTTAATCTGCATTGATCATTTTTGCACTAACTTTTTTTACTCATCACATATATTGCTGCTACTGTTTACTACGTGTAACTTCAGTCCTAGTTATCTACTCCAATTACCTCATACCCCCACATAGACACGGTTCTGGTACCCCGTATACAGCAAGTTATTGTTACTCACTGTGTATCTATTACAGTGGCGACCGGTGATGTTTAAGATGAGGGAGGATGGTTATTCCATTTTTTTTAATTGAGACTTAAACAACAACGAGAGAGGGAGAAGAGAAGGAGGAGATGTTCCATTCTCAGAGTTCCATCGGCTGCCAGCACGGCTGATGGACAGCTCTGAATGGGACTATTGGGGTGTGGGGGAGAGCATACAGTGTTTGTTGTTGTTTGTCTTCTGCTTTTGTCTGTTTGCTCTAGGATATGGGCAAGAAGGTTGTGGTAGGTGCCGTTTAAGATGATGTAGGATTTGTTTAAATTTTTATGAGCATGGTCTTATTTCTATTACTCCATATTGGATGACAGTAACTCATATTCCATTCAACCAGTTCAATGTAACATCGATAGGTGTAGGCTACTACAGGATACTCTAATGTTCCCTATACCCATCATGAGGTTACCACAACCTAGCCTATGAATGAAAGATTACAATGTAGGTGCAGACAGATCGAGAGAAATTTGAGTAATCAAGCTGACAGACAGTGACACATTCAATACCGCCGTGGGCACTCTTGCCTGCATCTACCTGATCTAGGGTGTAATCATTTTTTCCATAGGTGGAAAGAGGTTATTTTGAACAAATTGAGTTATGTTTATCCCCGTTTCGTTCCGTTTGCTTCGTTCCAGAAATGTTTTTCAACAGAATCGGCGCATTGAATATACCCCTGATGACACGCAAACACAGTTCACTTTCATACCAGACACATGCAAACAGCTCGTTGTATATATAATTCCTTCTCACCTCTATCTACGCACTCTCCTCCTCTCACCCTTTCCCTTCGCCGGTGGACAACACATCAGCTGTCTGTGACCAAGCGAAAAAAATGCCAAACCTTTCCATGCCAAACCTTCATATCATGACAGCTAACTGCTACACACAGCCTACATCATCGTCACGTCATAGTCAACGTAATGACAAGCTAGAACTAAGGCATTAGTAAACCTGCTTCAATCATGCACTACAATATAGTCAGCATCAATCAGTTTAGCATCAACACCGAGGGGCCCGGTGGCAATAAATGAATACCTTGGAAGAGTTTCAGTGCTGGTTAGCCATAGCCAGCTAGAATACCTCTCTATGTGAGCAGGGTGTTTGAATAGGCTAAACTAGCTAGCTGCATTCGACACTTGCTAAGTAAGTGAAAGTGAAAAGACATATACTACCGAATACAGCTAGCTGTCTCTCTCACTCTCTTGCTTCTCCTTAGTTTTGGAAGAAATTAATTTATGCTTTCAGTACTAGAGTAATTGTCTGATACTTTGATTAGGTGAACAACATGGTGAACAACATACAAGAGCTCTGATAGGTTGGAGGATGTCCTCTGGAAGATGTCATAATTACCTTGTAAGTCTATGGAAGGGGGTGAGAACCGTGAGCCTCCTAGTTTGTGTATTGAAGTTAGTGTACCCAGAGGAGGACAGAAGCTAGCTGTCCTCCGGTTACACCATGGTGCTACCCTACAAAGTGCTGTTGAGGCTTCTGTAGACTTATTGCAAAACCGTGTGTTTCAGCCAATTATTTGCTGACGTGAATATATTTAGTATAGTTTCATCTAAAGAATGATAACTTTTTTAATGTTTCCCAATTTTTATTTTTATGAAATTCACTGAGGAGGATGGTCCTTCCTCCTCTGAGGAGCCTCCACTGATGAATTACTACTTTTGTTATTATGTGTGTTACTTTTCTATTATTTCTCTGTTTTCTTTCTCTCTCCATTGTTGGGAAGGGCCTGTAAGTAAGCATTTCACTGTTGGTCCACTCCTGTTGTTCACGAAGCATATGACAAATGACATTTCATTTGATTTATGTATACACAGGATATACACACTCAGAATATGTAACAAATGTGTGGCTATACGTACTCATCATGCGAAAGTTGCTGTATACGAACGTAGCGTGTTGAAACAACTTGACGTTATGTCCGTATACAACAAGGAGAGAACAATGGGGCGATGACACAACTTGATGTAGTCTCTTGCCTTTTTTCTCTCACCCTCGTTTTCATACATCCCCTCCAACTCTTCCGTGATTTATATTATTCTCTTTCTTCCAGATCTCTGTACCACACATCTGCGCCTCCCTTCTGTCTCTGAGAGGAGGGGAGGGAGAGTGTCGGTGCTCGCCATAGGTGGGAGTGAAGCGCTGGCGCGGTTTGGGCGTCAATGCCACATTTGCGAGTGAGAATGCGTTGGGGTCCGGGGTGTGGGGAGGGGTGTGGAGAGAGGTGTGGGGAGAGGTGTGATCGCGGTGGGGAAGGCAGGCAAAGCAGCCCCTCTCACCTATTAAAGCCTAAGGTATGGGGCCTGCATGAGGTAATTGATATAATTTCCATATTGTTATTAACCTGGAGATTAAGCTACGTCCCAAATGACACCCTATTCCCTATTTAGTGCATTACTTTTGACCAGGACCCATTGGACACATTACCTAAATGTGCCCCTGGTTCACTCTCCGTGTGTCCTCTAATCTTTTCAGGCCAACCAACCAATTAGCATGTGTCCGTTGATTAAAGACCCATTCTCCCACTCCACTCATCTACCCCGCCATGTTGGGGTCTCCCCAAGATCCCCAGTCCATACACCAATGTTTCTGTGGTGGTTCTTTCAGTCAGCCAGTCAGTCACCTGAGTCCATCGGACAGCTGCGGATGATGAATTGCTCATTTGTTCTGTCCTCGCTGGGGAGAGACCCCCCAGGCCATTACACAGCCCGGCATATGCAGCGCAATTTTAAGCACCACTCCCCCATCCTCCCTTCAACCATCTCCTATTCACATCAGAGGAACCAGAGATACAGGAAGGCAGGGGGAGGCAGGGATCCCAGACCCCAGATTTGATGTGCATCAGGGGGGGTCAAAGAGGGTCATGTCTGGAGGTCTGCTGGAAAGGGGAGGAGAATGGAGCAAGAGCCCTGAAACCTAGGGGACTGACTGTCTACCCCCCCCATCACACACACACACACACACACACACACACACACACACACACACACACACACTTGGGAAGATACATGGACAGACACACTTGGACAGACATACGTGGGCACAAACGGAGGGACGCATTCAGACATGATCATACATTCCCCCACCCCTCACAGACAAATAGACTTTGCGCTGGGATGAACTCGTGACCGTCGGATGAAATTGCTATTTAAGATAGAGATCACAAGCGGAAAGCTTATAAACTACAGGCTACATTCACCTTGAAGCTAACACTACCACAGCACTGACGGTCAAAATACAATCTCAGTTACTTCATAACACATATTGAGTCGACTCCCAGTTTTTGCTTGCTGATTGTTATTGGTATGAATGCCATTCGGGGGGAAAAAAGCTAAGGGCCACGTTATCAAATTGTCACAGTAAACACCGTCACCACTTTACAATTGTATATTAGTATGTATGGTGAAGAACAGGGAGAGTATTGGCCTTTTTCTAAATCAAACTGGATATATGAAGATACCATATAGATTAATACTAGCCCTTTCAGATGGATGTGTAATCCTTTACTGATCACTAAAGACCCTTTTGATCACTCCATTTTCAATGGGTCTCTTTTACTCTGTACGACTCACACTGATGCTTTTCACTTGTTCTCATTGCTCCACAAAGGAAATTCATTGCATTTTTTTTTGTGTCTACAACTACCATTTCGAAACATTAGTCCTCATTGTAAAGAAAAGACACCCAGTTTTCGATTGAAACACCATTCTCTATTATATTGAATTACCAATATGAAAAGCTCAACATAGCTATGGTCAAGGTCCCATAGATAGTTGGGCCAATGCGCTTTCCGTCTGAACATTCTGAGGGAGCCACTTTCTCATCCATAGCAGTTGCTAACTGCATTATGCTGTTTATTTCTGATAGTTTTCAAATCTATGAAGATGTCCAGTGAAAGCCGATATGAAATTTGTTGACATCAAAACGCAATACAGACTTGGATACACATTATCCTGAATGCTAATCAATAAAAACCTCTGTTAAATGTGCTGCTCTGTTTTGCTTGTTCACAGCGGGTCATTTCACATGGAATTGTCGTAGGCGCTCCAGTATTGTTACATCACCAACATTTCGAGAATAAAGGCGCCAACACGGCAGCCGTTCTAAAACCTGGCCCAACTCTCTATATACATGAGTATGTCAAACATTAGGCACCGCCCCCCTTTTTCCCTCAGAACAGCCTCAATTTGTTGGGGTATGGACTCAAAGTCCATACAAAGTGTTGAAAGCGTTCCACAGGGATGCTGGCCCATATTGACTCCAATGCTTCCCACAGTTGTGTCAAGCTGGCTGGATGTCCTTTGGATGGTGGACCATTCTTGATATGCATAGGAAATTGTTGAGCGTGAAAAACCCAGCAGCGTGCAGTTCTTGACACAAACCTGTGCACCTACTACCATACCCCGTTCAAGGACACAAAATATTTAGTCTTGCCCATTCACCCTCTGAATGGCACACATACACAATCCATGTTTCAATTCGCTCAAGGCTTAAACATCCTTATTTCACCTGTCTCCTCCAAATCAATAATGGATCATAGCTTTCACCTGGTTTCACCTGGTCAGTCTGTCATGGAAAGAGCAGGTGTTCCTAATGTTTTGTATACTCTGTGTATATGACTCTGGCTGTGGTTATTCGTACCATTCAAAGGATTCTCATTCTGGAATTCCTAGACAAAGAAAGGTCAACATTCTGTGACCAGACAGGAAAATAAGAGGTTATCCCTGGTGAGCAGACAGGCAAATAGACCCAGGAAGTCCTCTGATGGCTGTGTATCTGACCTCTAACCCTTATTAGTGTCACTGGCCATAGATAATGATAGAGGACTCTAATGGCTAAAAGGCCATATTAGCATGGGCAGAGCCATTGAGAGCATCCACCCATGTAATGTGGTCAACTTCTTTGGCTAATCCTCCCCCATGCACAAGTACAGTGAAATGTCTTTGTTGCTTGTTCTTTCCCAACAATGCAGCAATCAATATCAGTAGTACTATAAAAAAAAGTACAACAAAAACACAAAAAAAATGTGAAATAAGCTATTTAGATGGTCAGTTCCACTAATGATGACCTCACATGACTATATGAGCCACGACAATAAACAAGGCAATGAGGTTTTGGACACCTTTCTCAATGGGCTCTCCCAGACAGGCTAGACTGATCACTCTCCCTGAGCAGAACGATAATGTAGGGCTTCCTATAGTGCAACACATATGCCTCATGACAAAATATATCTCATTCTTTTACTGACAATAGTTGCCTTTTCACCCTTTTTTTAACCTCTATGTATTCGGGAACTCCATTTGAGGTCAAAAGAGTACTCAATAGATATGACAATATCAGTTTTTGAGTTAGATTGAGCACTTTCTCCAATAAACTACAAACAACTAGACATTCTTTCCCTGTCCAGAAACGTCTTTACAGCTGGCAGGGAGAAGGCTGTGTGCTCTCAGGTATCTCTTAGGATCTCAGGGCCAGTGGAGGATGGTGGGAGGAGCTATGGGAGGACTGGCTCATTGTAATGGATGGAATGGAATAAATGGAACAGAGTCAAACATGTGGTTTCCATATTCCATTTATTCTATTCCTTCCATTACAACGAGCCTATCGTCCTATAACTCCTCCCACCAGCCTCCACTGTTCAGGGCTGTGTGGTTTTGGATTGTCTGTTTGGTGTTCCTGGTAGTTCTTGGTTGTCCCGGGTTCTTCCGGTTTGTTCCAGGTTGTGCCAGGTGGTTCCAGGTTGTTCCGCGTGGTTCTGGGTTGTTCGGGTGTTTCCAAGTTGTTCTGGGTTGTTCAGGCCTGTTCCGGGTTGCTCTGGGTTGTTCCGTGTGGTTTCGGGTTGCTCATTTTAGTCATTACAGAGATGATTAATTCCTTGTGTTTGTGTAAATATTATTAGTTCGCCCCAGCCTACTGGCCCCAGCCTACTGTCCCTGGACCACAAGGCTCTGGAAGGACACTCAACATCTGCCAGAGACCCCAATGCACAGACCAGCACAGCATCAGAGAGGAGAGGAATGGCAGGCCAGGAGTGTATGTGTGTGTGTGTGTGTGTGTGTGTGTGTGTGTGTGTGTGTGTGTGTGTGTGTGTGTGTGTGTGTGTGTGTGTGTGTGTGTGTGTGTGTGTGTGTGTGTGTGCGTGTGTGTGCACGTGCGTGTGTGTGTGCGCGCGTGTGTAAGCTCAATGGGGGGAGAGCTCAATGTAGGCTCACAGCAGTGGAGAGTGTGTGTGGGGAGGGGTGTATGCGTGATAAACAATGACATTTCACATTATGTTTAATTTGACATCATCAACATATTTATGTTTAAGTCACCTGCTATAAAGCTAAGCTAAGCTACTGAAGATCCCAACTTTAAGGAAAGCGAGGTGGATAAGAACTTTGAAAACGGATGAAAATGAAGGATCAGTATTAATTCACCTTTGACTCTGTAATTCAGATGGGAATGGTCTGTTATTAACCACCATACATGTGAGAAAGTACGAAAGACAGAAGTTAAAAAAGAAAGAGGGAGAGAAAGAGAGAGAGTGATGAAGATGAGAAATTTTGAAAGAATAACATTTCCATGGCTGATCTTCTGGAGCAGTTGTCAGAAGGTTAAGGTGAAGGCCAATCCAGCAGTATAGAGCCATGGATTAAAGTCTTTGAGATATGGATCCAGGGGCTCTCCCTCTCTCAGTACCTGGCTTAACTATCATATCCATGGACAGACAGATCAATACACCTCCTTTCTTTCCCTCTGTCTTCAAGGATAGTTTTTGGCAGAGCTTTCATGGGGTCCTCCTGCTCTGCCCTAATGACATGGTGGGAGCCTGATCATTTAAACTCCGAGGTTTGATCCCACAGCACCACAACTTGATGGACTGGATGTGGTGAATATGTATGTGAGCTTGTGGGTTATTGTAACAATACTTGTGTGTACTTACACATGATGTATTATGTGGAGTCTTATGGAGAATGAATGAAGAAGATAAGCAGTTTATCTTTAGTTTGGAAGGGATGTTGGATGTTGGCGAAACGGATCTCCGTCATGTCAAGATGAGTTTCCCATCTAAACATTAAAGCGTGAATTGGGAACTTGAAGAGTGTGCAGACCTTCTTGTTCTTTACCAAGACCCAGCTAGCGCATAATGTTATGAGAACCACATGTTTCTTAAAGCTTGGTACGACTGTGGTCGTCCTATGGTTATTTTGCATACAACCTACCCACAAAGTTCTGTGAATGGTGCAGGATACCCAGCTAGCACATAATGTTCTGAGAACCATATGTTTCTTAGGTAGAAATTTCAGTAATTCATTACAACATTTTCTACAGGTTTCCTCATGGTTCTATTTAAAGTATTGTTCTCGGAAAGTTCCGAGAACATTAAGAAACAACGTTATTCTGTGGGAAAGTTAGTACTTCAGCAAAATGTTTCCTAAACGTTTCCCCATGGTTCTATTCAAAGAAAACTCCTCTTAAGGATTAGCCCCTTTTTTCCAATTTTCGCCTAAAATGACATGGAAATGTGAAAGGAATGTATATAACACAATAGATCTGGTAAAAGATAATACAAAGAAAAAAACAACCATTCTTTTGTATTTTTTACCGTCATCTTTGAAATGCAAGAGAAAGGCCATAATGTATTATTCCAGCAAAGGTGCAATTTAGATCTTGGCCACTAGATGGCAGCAGTGTATGTGCAAAGTTTTAGACTGATCCAATGAACCATTTTATTTCTGTTCAAACGTTTGTATCAAGACTGCCCAAATGTGCCTAATTTGTTCAAAATTGTGCACTCTCCTCAAACAATAGCATGGTATTCTTTCACTGTGATCTCTACTAAAAATTGGACAGTGCAGTTAGATTAACAAGAATTTAAGCTTTCTGGCAATATCAGATATGTCTATGTCCTGGGAAATTGTCTTGTTACTTACAACTTCATGCTAATCGCATTAGCCTATATTAGCTCAACCGTCCCGTGGAAGGGACACCGATCCCGAAGAAGTTTTAAACTTTAAATGTTTCCATACAAAAACACAAGAAAAGATTAACAACGTACAAATAACGTTCTAAGAATGTTTTTTTTTTTAAACGTATACATTCTGTTCTCAGCATCAACAAAACTCTCTCGATCCTCTATCTTGTTACGGGTGTGTTCGTAAATTCACTCTGGCTATCTACTCCAATTTCAGAGCACTCTTGTCTGAGTGTGCTAGAGCGCAGAATAACTCATGAATTACCAAACGCGCAAAACCCATTGAATATGTCCGGTGTCAGTAAACTTCTGAAAAAAAACATTATTTAATTGTTGAAAGCAGCACAGTTACAGCACTAGATAACATGAAAACAACCATAGCAGCTCTGCTAGAGTGAGTAAAATGGTCAGAGTGAAGTGTTCTCTCATTCGAGTCAAGCTAGCCGACTTTAGCCAGTTAGTTTGGGTGCTTGACAGCCTTTGTAAGGTCAGAACGCTCGGATCAACCCTACTCCTCGGCCAGAGCGTCCAGTGTGTGCTCTGAACACACACAATTTATGAACTGACAATCGGACAGCACTCTGAATTTACTAAGGCCCAGAGCGCACTCCGAGCAAACTCTGGCACTAGAGAGTAAACTTACTAACACACCCTAAGTGTGTCCAGGTGTGTTGGCCATGCCCACTAACTGGCCACACCTGATCTTAATGAGTAATTATTTCCTTTGAAATTAGGTTTGTTTGAATCTTCAAGATATATAGTGGACTCATCATGTACACAACACAGCCAAAAGTATGTGGACACCTGCTTGTCGAACATCTAATTCCAAAATCATGGGCATTAATATGGAGTTGGTCCCCCGTTTGCTTCTATAACAGTCTTCACTCTTCTGGGAAGGCTTTCCACTAGATGTTGTAACATTGCTGGGGGGGATTTGCTTCCATTCAGCCTCAAGAGCATTAGTGAGGTCGGGCACTGATTTTGGCCGATTAGGCCTGGCTCGCTGTCGGCGTTCCAATTCATCCCAAAGGTGTTCAATGGAGTTGAGGTCAGGGCTCTGTGTAGGCCAGTCAAGTTCTTCCATACCGATCTTGGCAAACCATTTCTGTATGGACCTCGCTTTGTGCACAGGGGCATTGTCATGCTGAAACAGGAAAGGGCCTTCCATATACCGTTGCCACAAAGTTGGAAGCACGGAGTCGTCTAGAATGCCATTGTGTGCTATAGCATTATGATTTCCTGTCACTGGAACTAAGGGCCCAAGCCCGAACCATGAAACAGCTCCATACCATTATTCCCACTCCACCAAACGTTACAGTTGGCACTATGCATTGGGGCAGGTAGCATTCTCCTGGTATCCGCCAAACCCAGATTCATCCATCGGATTGCAAGATGGTGAAGCGTGATTCATCACTCCAGGGAACCCATTTGTTTTTACTGCTCCCAGAGTTCAATCCATTACACTATTTCAGCCGACGCTTGGCATTGCTCATGGTGATCTTAGGCTTGGAAACCCATTTCACGAAGCTCCTGACGAACAGTTCTTGTGCTGCCTTTGCTTCAAGAGAAAGTTTGGAACTCGGTAGTGAGTGTTGCAACGAGGACAGGCGAGTTTTACAAGCTACACGCTTCAGCACTCGGCGGTCCCGTTCTGTGAGCTTGTGTGGCCTACCACTTCACGGCTGAGCTGTTGTTGATCCTAGACGTTTCCACTTCACAATAACAGCACTTACAGTTGGACATTGCCATCATCCACCATTTTAAAGTAGCCAAGTAGACAAACGGATGGTTATTCCTGTGGGTTATAACCATCCATTTGTCACAGATGCTATAATGGCACAGATATATAGGTGAGTCCTCTATCTATCTCTATGGTTTGCATACACAGTACTAAAATGAACAGCTTTGTATGAGTTTAAAAGAAACATGATATGCTAGGTCTATCCTGGTAGCACAGTCGACTAATTCCATGAATAGAGAACAGAAGATCATACGTTATAATCTGACTGACGCTGTGCCACAATAAAAAAGAAATGTGTTTGCTTGATTAAGGCCTAAGCAAATGAATTTCCAGGTGTCCTATCTGTACTTGGAGTTCGAAAACAGTTGACCTAAGTGATATTAAAAGTCTTCTTGAAACATGTTCTCCGAATGTTCATTAATTACCTTCAAATAACCTATATTTTCCATTCTCAGAACGTTAATCGAAACGGTTACCATTGTCAGAACCTCCCTGCAACCTCAAATAAACATTCCCAGAACAGGCAAAATGTTCACTTCTGTTCTCAGAACGTTTTAAAAAGTTTCAGTGTCACCGGTCAGGAAACGTATGGCTTCGTTCCCAGAACCAATGGGAAACTAACAGTGTACATTCCCACAACTTCCAAATGAGCTAGCTGGGGAAGTAATCTGTAAAGTAAACAATGCAAGCAACACCATCTGAATTTTGAGAAGAATTCTGTCTTCTTAGCAGTGAGTTGGACTTCGATGTTCAACCGGCTGCAATAATGTATTGAACAATACCTTGAACTTTGAAGAACAAAAGCTCCCTTTTGAAAACCAAAACACCCACCGAACCACCCACCCACCCACTCAAAGCCTGCACGTCTGTACGCAAGCACACACACACACTAAAGACCAGTGGAAATCCCATTCAGACCGACTACGTGATCACTCCCAGCAACCTTTTGTAATGCCAGAGGGCCTTTTTTTATCTTTGATTGGGCCCTAACATGAATCAAAATGATCGATTGACCCTTGAGTCCAACAGAAGTCCGCAGCCGTGGAAACTATAGGGTTCACGACTCCAATGTGTGGTCTGGAGGAGACAAGTGATCCACTGTCTGACTGCACCCCAAGTGGCAACCTAATCCCTTTATAGTGCACTAATTTTAACCTGGGCCCATAGGGTACTCGTCAAAAATAGTGCATTATATATGCAATAGGGTGCCATATGGAATACATGTACATTCTCTAGCTGTGGTCGTCAATCACAAACAGGGCTGTTGATGTGATCTATGGGGAATATTACATCAAACACACGTATTATGTCTTCCAATAGTGATTTGTTCCTGTCTTTGTTTCAATAGCTGTAGTAGAAGTTGTAGTAGAAGTGGTGTTGAAAGGAGGAGGAGGAGGAGGAGGGGGAGGAGGAGGAGGAGGAGGAGGAGGAGGAGGAGGAGGAGGAGGAGGAGGAGGAGGGGGGGTGGGCTGTTCAATAGATCAATGCACCTTTAGCTCACAGCTGGTACAGATTGTGCAATGAATATTGCCAGGTATCCAGTATTGCAGATAATCTTCAGATTTAAGACACTCTTTGCACTACAATTAAAAATGTATTCACTTATACACCTATTTTCCTCACTGGACAGTTAATGTCCAGTACTAAGCTATATGGAATTGTTTTAAGAAGGTTATACCAAGGATCAATTTGGTATTTGATTTAGAATTTTAAGACCCTTTGAAGTGTAAAAAAATATATTTAAAGAGTATTTGATGAAAATGTGTATTTGGCTTTAGCCCATAACTGCTATTAGCGAATAGAACCGAATTGAATAACAGATGGACAACATAGAAAACAGTACATTTATTCCGAAGTGTTTGTCCTATATCTGAGAGATATAAGAAATATCAGGGAAAATATATATTTTTTTACAATTTCCTTTCCCTTTGGAAATCTAATTAACATTATTTAAACAATTCCCATACAAATCTGTCTGTTTAAGCCAAAGAAACCTGTTTGCATGGGCTGCGTCTCAATCCACCACAAACACAATGATGTATGTCAGACCATGAGACAGTCTTAAAATGGTATTCTCACAAAAAAACGTCTGTAGAGTCCAAACAGTTTGGCCTAGAACCCTTCCCCCACCCCCAGCTTAGACCCCTTATTTTTTACATTAAACAGTCTCCATATATACTTCAGATATCTTTAGTGTAACATTGCATGATGTAAATCCTAATTTGCATATTTCTAAGGGTGCCTTTTCTTTTTGAGTAAATTGGAGAGTTAAAACCCATGACTGTTAGTACCAGAGTCATGGTTGTTGAATTCCTTCCTAGTTGAGCCCTGTGGCTTTCACCAAGTGAGTTTCTGGAGGAATGTTAACATTAAACTTTATGACAATATATTCAACACAGTGCATTTCGAAGGCATTCAGATTCCTTGACTTTATCCACATTTTGCTACGTTAAAGCCTTATTCTAAAATAGTTTTTTTGATCAATCTACACACAATACTCCATCATGACAAAGCAAAAAATAGTTTTTAGAATTTTTTGTAAATTTATTACATATAAAAAATTGAAATATTGCAGTTACTTAAGTATTCAGACCCTTTACTCAGTACTTTGTTGAAGCACCTTTGGCAGCGATTACAGCATTGAGCCTTCTTGGGTATGACGCTACAAACTTGGCACAACTATATTTGCTTCTCCCATTCTTCTCTGGAGATCCTCTCAAGCTCTGTTAGGTTGGATGGGGAGCAACACTGCACAGCTATTTTCAGGTCTCTCCAGAGATGTTCGATCGGCTTCAAGTCCGGGGTCTGGCTGGGCCTCTCAAGGACATTCAGAGACTTGTCCCGAAGCCACTCCTGCATTGTATTGGCTGTGTCCTTAGGGTCATTGTCCTGTTGGTAGGTGAACCTTCGCCCCAGTCTGAGGTCCTGAGTGCTCTGGAGCAAGTTTTCATCAAGGATCTCTCCGTTCATCTTTCGCTCGATCCTGACTAGTCTCCCAGTCCCTGCCGCTGGAATACATCCCCACAGCATGATGCTGCCACCACCATGCTTCACAGTAGCGACGGTCCCAGGTTTCCTCCGGACTTGACGCTTGGCATTCAGGCCAAGAGTTCAATCTTGTTTTCAGTAGACCAGAGAATCTTGTTTTTTTGTGGTCTGAGAATCTTTAGGTGCCTTTTGGTAAACTCCGAGTGGGCTGTCATGTGCCTTTTACTGATTTCACTTTGTCATTATGGGGTATTTTGTGTAGATTGATGAGAAAAAACATTCATTGAATCCATTTTAGAATATGACTGTAACGTAACAAAATATGAAACAAGTCAAGGGGTCTGAATAGTTTCTGAAGGCACTCTGGTGAAGTAGATAAAGGGGTTCATTGATGGCCTAGTTTTACCATAATTCCTGGTTTACAGGCCACATCAGGCCTGGAGGTGACATTATGGTGGCTCGCAAAGTGATGTGTAATTCCTATTTAGAATCCAGTCAGAGTTGGGATATCCAATAGTTGGAATTTTACTGTTGTGGTTAGGAGACTTCAGAACAAACCCTTACTTAAACCATTTAAAATGGAACAAACATTTTATTAACGGGTGCAATAAATTAAACTAAATAAACGTATGTTATTTATCTTTGTGTAGCATAAGATTAGTCAAACAATGTACACACAAAAACACAGGTATTCAAAACCATCCAGAAAAATTTACCTGCTGTAGAGCCGGCTTGAAAATATAATAATGATGGTATGGTTTTGATTGGACTGTTTTACTCGCCACAGTGTAAAAACAATAACTCTGTTTTTTAACACCAACACTTTGTTCGTTTACACCACTAAGTGTTAAAAATGTTACACTGAAAAATGAACACTGGCCAATTTGCTGTGCGTATCTCTTTCCTGGCACTAGAAGCCCAAGAAGTGAGTCTGCCAGGAAGGGACTGGCAGTGCTTGTAAAGCCTGGAAAGCTTGCTGGGCTCAATGCATCTTTTACAGTTTACAGGAATGTGTCAGCAGTAATCTTTTGGCGGCCATCTCTGGAAATTCAAAATGACAAACTAATGAAAGCATTGTGATACTCCGTGGCAGGGAGAGGGAGAGTCTTGGTTCTAATTGTGTCTATTTAAAGCAGCTGTGTCGGGGCACTCTGATATGGGTTACGGCGAGAATAGAATTTGTCTCTGGTGACATCACCACTCTGTTGGTGTTTATTAATAAGGAACTTAGCGATCACTTTTTAAAGTGATACTTCGTGGATACCATTTGTATGTCTATGCATGCAGTTTGAAGGAAGTTGCTAAATAGCGCTAGCTCAATTACTTGCTAGCGTTAGCGCAATGACTGGAAGTCTATGGGTATGCAGTCATTGTGCTAACGCCAGTTAGCATTGGCATGCAAAACTACTTCTAACTTCTTTCATAATGGACACAGAGACATACAAATAGTATCCACAAGTTCATCTGACTCTGGTGAAGTAGATAAAGGGCCTCATTGCCAAAATCCTGACGTAATCGCTTTAAGTTAACAGAAGTGGCCAAGAAAACGTTTTAATGACTCTGTGTGTGTGTGTATATATAAGCACTGGCCAAAGACGGACGTTTGGTATCAATTAGGTCAGCGGATGGCAGCGGCGCCCACTCCAGGCCCAGCCAGAGACTCTCCGTATTACCAGAGTAATCTCCCTCATCCCCGCGTCTTCAGCAGCGCCTGCCAACGAGCGTCTCCAGCTCTGAGCGTGAAATCGAATTTGACCGCCGACCGACTGGAAGGTACAGAACACAGTCAATGGAAACTTTGTGTGAGTTCGCTTTGGTGCTGGGTGTCTTAATCCACCCCGTGCCCTGGAGGAGGGGAGAGCAGTGCTGTCCGAAGCAGCAGTAGTAGTGTAAACAGTGCCTGTAGGGTGACATGCAGCATGCTCTGAGGCTTGGAGAAAGAGCAGTAATCCGGTCCTGAGCGAGTGCCAGGGTCTCTGCTGGGTGTTTATTCCAGTGGCATTTAGGAAAACATGAGAAGTTTGCTGCTGCTGAAGGCCTTACGCCACTGTGGCCACCACTGCTATATGCTGCTATGTCATGCTATGTACTGACGGGACGCACCCTATTCCCTACCTAGGGCCTAGATAGTGCACTACTTTTAAGCAGAGCCCTTTGATATCTGGGGAGGAAAGAGGCACTCGTTGGTATTTTCTCTCTCAGGCAGGGGGGTAAGCCAGTAGTGCATTTAGACGTCTCAGTGTGTGGGAGGGAACTTAATGAAGATTTGAACAGCGTCACAGAAATACAACTACTATTTCATGAAAAAAAGGAACACAACTATAGCTCGCTAGTCCTAACCATTTTAAATCAAACCCAGCTCTAGCTCTGTGCACGTTTAAAAACCTATTGAACATTTTTTCCTATTAAAAAGGAAAGCATTTAACTCTAGCTATAATTATGCTTTCGCATAAGGGGAACTACTTTCTATGATGTGGTATTTTAATATGAAAACAAAGCAGACGATAGTAAAACAATTGCTTTAGTGCATACCGTCCGTCATGTGTTCTTAAGCCAAGGCAGCTGTTATGGGTGCCCTATGCTCCTGAGGTAGGGCTCTGACACCATAACACAGCTATTTCCCCAGTCGTATAGCGCTCACATGCTGCTCGTGTAGACTTTTGATGAGATCCAATTGGCAGCCTATTTCCTAATAGTGCCCATAGCGCTCTGTTCAAAAGTAGCGCAAGGGTGCCATTTGGGATGCGCTCTTAGAGGCTAGGTTATGTCTACCTTAATGATGCTGATTTGCTGCTGTAATACTTTAACATGATGAATTTATTTTAGATTTTCGCATTTAAAGCAAGCTGCCTTTCTTCTTAATTATTTTTGGCTAGGTATCATAAGCAACGTTAACATGAAATCGTGAGATTTTATACCTAACATGCCACTGGGTCATTGCAACGTATTGCAACTTCTCTCTTACCCCTATCTGAGCTTCCTAATATAGCTGAGAGCACACTGTGGAGACTACTGATCAAAGGTAATTTGTTTAGCGGTTTTTAATTGACAGCTGACTTCAAGGTCTCTTAAAATTGGGAGACCCCTTACACACACATGCAGACACACGCACATATGCATGCATGAACACGTACAAACAACACACACATGCATGCGCGCGCACACACACACACACACACACACACACACACACACACACACACACACACACACACACACACACACACACACACACACAGCACGTAGAGTACATACATGCACACACATGTATAGTACATTCTCCTACACTGTAAGTAATTTGCTTTCTAAACTCATATTTTATTTTAATGGCTATTGACTAAAACACTCTTCTCCTGTAAACTACACTAAATGGAATGATGAGCAAGAGTAAGTTGGAGGGTTGATGTTGTGCTGGGGGGACTCCATAGTTGTATCCCAAATGGCTCCCTATTCCTTACATAGAGCCATTTGGACCCTGGTAAAAGTAATGCACTATAAAGGGAATATAGTGCCATTGGGGACACAATCCATGAGGACTCCACAGGTCTTGGAGGTCTTCTTGGCCTGGAATCATACTGTCTTGTTTGCAGCTAGTGTTTTTTCAGTAGTGAGTTGTTGGCAAAAAAATCTCTTTTTTGCTTTGATGATAAATTACAAGTGTTTCTGCTGTTCAGAAAGACCTGTCATGGGGGCTTGAAGGGGTGGGAAATCTTCCCTAAATTACCCAAACTACATATTTTGAAGGAAGCACTACTTCCTTCTGTTGGAAGAAATGTGAAGACCGTTGTCAATGACGTAACCTGTTTTTACAATCGTTTTAAGATGAAGTCTAGATTTGGAGATAATGGATTACAAAAATCATCATTCACACTTAGAAAACACGGAAGTAGATGTACTTAATTGCGGAAGTAGATGCACTTAATTGAAGTCATATGCGAAGAGCGTAAAGGTGAATGGTTTCTGACAAATCTTTCTAAATCTACTGAATAGCTTTTAGCAACAAATGGTAACTGCACTCTAAAAATGCTGGGTTAAAAACAACCCAGTTTAGGTTATTTGATAACCCAGCGCTGGGTAAATATTGTAGAGAACACACGCTGGGTTGTTTTGATCCGGCCAGCTGGGTTGTGTGAATAACCCAACAAGTCGGGTTGTTGCAATTACCCAAACATAGTTTAATTTAACCATCAGTTGGGTATTTTTTACACTCATCTTGGGTTGATTTAGCAGCTGGGTCTTTTTGAATGTAATCCATATGTTATTTTCAGGAGGTGTGGCTTATTAGGGGTGTGGCTTTCAGCTAGATCTTACTGGCCACCCGTGAGAGTATGTGTCATGTCTCTTCGTCAATTAAAGGTTTACACACAGCTAATAGAAATGTTGATTTGTTTTGTGTTTTATACATTATTCTATAATATTAAGATTTTTATTACAGTTGATAATAAATTATGTCCCTGTATTGTATCCAAACATTGGGGTTAACATAGGATTTAGGAAACTCATATGCTCAATAACCCAGTGTCAATACCCCAGCACTCATCATCAATAACCCAGCAGTTTTTAAAGAAAACAACCAAAATAAGTGACCCCAATGCCTGCAACCCAGCAGCTGGGTCAACCAAACAATCTAGCATTAGTTAGAGTGTGACTAACCCATCCTCTGCTCTCAACTGCTTTCCAACCCCTTCCCTTAAAACCACATAGAACACACTTTGCATAATATTATGAAATGTGTGCGTGTGTGTTTCCTTCAGATGTGTCAGTGATATCAGTCCCTACCATCTCTCTGGTCGTTAACCTCAATTGTAGGCCAAGGCAGCCCTGCTCCCTCTCTCCCTCTCTGTGGGCTTCTCATTATGCACTGCACAGAAATCATTACGCAATTAGGCCAGGCCCAAAACCCGGAGGAGAGGAGGCCTTTCTGCCTAGTAATGACTGTGTTTGCACCCCACTCAACCAAACAAACCACAAGCCCCCAGCAGCTCCCCACTATAGTGCCTGGATCTCTCGCTCGCTTTCACTCTCTCTCGCTCTCTCTCTCTAGCTCAGGTCCTTATGTATGTAACAGAGACAGAGAGGTGTGAGAAAGAAGCATGCTTGGTCAGATTCCAGTTATAGATATACACACACACACACACACACACACACACACACACACACACACACACACACACACACACACACACACACACACACACACACACACCTACCTACCTTTCTATGTTGTGCATGTCCAGCTTAATTCCTGGTTGTGACCTCAGACCTGGGGCCTTGTTGATGTCTGTCACCGTGTACCCAATACCACAAACAGATTCACAGTGTACCCACTACCACCAACAGATTCTCAGGCAATTATCAAACTCTGCCACTCTAGTGCCTTCTCAGGTTTGTGAATATTTCCAGGATGGGACTGTTTGATGTCTGGCTGATGGCTTTAACTTTAAATTGGTAATGAGTGCGTGTTACCAAGTGTGTTACCACCAGAAGGCAAATGCATAGGTAGGATATTGCCCACACAACAGCAGCAGCAGTGTAGGACAAATACAATAACCTCCAAAATTATTAGCACCCTTGATAAAGATGAGAAAAAAGACTGTATAAAATAAATAACACAAATACCAACTCTCCCCTTGCAAGGACAACCAACAGCACTTATCCCTTTTTTACACTAAACAAAGTTATAAATGCAACATGTAAAGTGTTGGTTCCATGTTTCATGAACTGAAATTTTTTAAATCACTGAAATTGTTCAAACGCACAACAACCTTATTTCTCTCAAATGTTGTGCATAAATTTGTTTACATCCCTATTAGTGAGCATTTCTCCTTTGTCAAGATAATCCACCTGACAGGTGTGGCATATCAAGAAGCTGATTTAACAGCATGATCATTACACAGGTGCACCTTGTGCTGGGGACAATACATGTGACGTTTTATCACAGAACACAACGCCACAGATGTCTCAAGTTTTGAGGGAGTGTGTACTGCTGACTGCAGGAATGTCCACCCATGTTGTGAACAGAGTGACCCAGAGAGTCACAGAGAGTCACAGACGCATATCTATATTTCCAGTCATGTGAAATCCATAGATTAGGGCCTAATGATTTCATTTCAATTGATTGATTTCCTCATGTGAACTACAACTCAGTAAAAGTTATTGCATGTTGCATTTATATTTTTGTTCAGTATATAATGTGTTATGAGATTGGAGAACACGATGTGAGGGATCTTGACCATTCCTCCAAACAAAATCTTTCCAGATCCTTGATATCCTTCGGTCTGCGCTTATGGACTGCCCTCTTCAATTCAAACAACAAGTCTGGAGACTGATATTGCCTTTGCAAAACGTTGGTTTTGTGGTCAAGTAAACATATATTTGTGAGTTTTGATGTGTGCGTAGGGCCATTGTCTTGTTTCAGCCCCCTGGAAGAAGCAACCGGGCTTTCCTAAAATGGCCTGGCACTTGGTAGAGTTCATGATGTCGTTGACCTTAACAAGAGCCCCAGGACCAGTGGATGCAAAACAGCCTCGTAACATTAAGGATCCACCACCACTGGTGTGCATGGCCCAAAAGCTCTATCTTCATCTCATCTGACCATAGCACCCAGTTCCAATCCAAGTGCTAATGGTGTTTAGCAAACTCCATGTATTTTCTTTTGTTGGTTGATCTCAATAGAGTCACTTTTTTTTTCGGCAACCCTTCCATATAACCTATTTGGATGGAGGTGGTGTCTAATTGTAGATCTGTGACCAAGTTCAATAATTCTCCAAATGTGGCCCTTGGACTTTTCTTTGCATCCCTTACCATCTTTCTCACTGTGTGTGGGGATAAGATACACTTTTAAACATTTTAAACTTCTTGATTGTTGCCTTAAGTGATAAATGGTATATGCTTTTTCCCCCAGTTGTTTTTGTACCCATTGCCTGATTTATGAAAGTCAACAACCATGTCTCTTTTCATTTGTGAGTTCTTTGCCTTTTCCTCTGAGTGATGGGAAAGGCAACACACACACTTTACAGGTGTGTTACGTCATTTCTATACCCCAGTGAAACAGGAAGCTATGGAAGGGCCACAATAAAGTTACCTCAACCGAGATTAATTACACAAGTCTAATGTTAATGCAGATTGTATTTTGTTTGATTTTATCTTTGCTCGTCTTTGTTAACGGTACCAATCATTTTGGAGGTGACCGTATAACCAGGAAACAACTGTCATCAGTCAGTGAAATACATTCATACACAGCAAATCCTCTAGTGTTAAAAAACAAACAAATCAACACTGGGAGTGTTAAATCAACACTGGGAGTGTTAAATCAACACTGAGAGTGTTAAATCAACACAGAACGTGTTGAGCCTGTGGATCCATATAGACACCGGAACGGTGTTAAATAAACACACTTCTTAGCTAAAGCCTTATTCAAATATTGCCCAGAGATCCTTTCGAGGAACTTGTAGAGTTACCACTCATGCCTGTATTCGTTAGTGACAGAGACATGGTTGTTGCATTCCTCCTGGTTTGGTCCTGTGGACTTCACCAAGTGTTGTAGCAATGTTCCGTTTATTACCGGAGCTATGAGGCGTTCAGCAACTTCGAAGCGGTATGCCGATGTGTGTATCACTTTATGAGAAGTACGAAGCTTCAAGCTTCATTTGAAGCTTCATTTGATCACATGCTTTTTCAAACCGTGTGTTTGTAAAATGTGAGATCCCACTGATTGCGCCGTGGTTCCGGTGCTTTCTTTGATTCCAAGCTGCTTTCAAACACTGACCTCTACTGGACACATACTTGTAAATATAGTTAGAATTGTCTTTTTCAATTACCTGACCGGTAGTTAGCAGGTAGAGTAGGGAACAATGGAACACTAGTTAAAAAATTTTTATATGTGAAACCACACTTGCTGCACTGTTGTTCAAAACATTGGTTTTATTTAGTAGAGTATAAGCTTCTGTTTTTAACATCCTAAATAATGCCATAGATCAAGCTTTCCAAAAACAGTACACTCAAAGGTAAAAAAAAGGGAAGAATGATCTAAATTGCCAGCCTGGTATTCCAACAAATTATAGGCTACTAAAGCCAACAATGTATCACTGCACCAAGGGATTAGGAATTCACTTGCTGAAGAAAATTCTGTAAATAAATTAATTCAACAAACACATCTCTGTCACTAACAAATACAATCATGGGTGGTAACTCCACAACTCCACAATTTCCCAGAGCCAAGGCACACTGGGAAATTATTGGAGGATTGGCTTCATGGGGTCGTTAAATATAAGTCTACCTTACTCATAAAAACTGCACTTGTGTTACTCATATCAAGGTAGTACTGCTCACTTCAGCTGGAGATAGTACTACTCATGTCAGCTGTTTAAGTTTCTTAACTTAATTTTTAGGGGGGAAATGGTTTCCTCAAAAAGTTTGAGTAGCCACAATTTATCCGGTTTTACAGTGTACCTAAAGAGGACATTGCCATTGCCAGAGTCCTATTAATTAAGAGAAATCCCTTGCAGCCTTGTTTACCAGTTCAAACATTCAAATGTGAGATGTAATCTACACCTCAATTAGGCTGATAGAAATTATTTAACATTTAATGATTTAACATTTCAGTGTAATTATTTCCTATGTAGCCTACCCTTCTCGGTCTGAACCTCTAACGTGAGTGGTGTGGCTTCCGGACAATGATCACAAGGGCAGCGGTGAACTGATTTGACAGAGCCAAAGAAGTGCCACCCCTGACACTGCCAAAACATCAGCTAAGGTGTTGGCTATTGCCGGGTAACACTTGACCTGATTGAATCTAGGGTTTATAGGTCGTGAACAGTCCAAATCCATTTTTTTCACAAAATTGGATGATATTTGGATGAAACCAGATGACAGTATAATGACCGAAGTATGAAATATGTCTGTTGCTTCTACGTCGATAAATAAGTTTGATTATAAAGTTACTGGTCCCCTCCCCCATGTCAAACGCTTGGATTCAGGAGGCGGGATTATTAAAGGGATAGGTTGACATCATCAGAACACTCATTTCAATACACCAATGGTAACATGATACTCTCTTACCTAATTTAAAGAAATGCTGCCTTATAACCAACATTGGAGAATGTGTGTTTGCAGAGGGGGCGTGGTCTATATAGCTAGATAGCTACTCTACTGGTACTAAAATTTGACTGTAGGGTGTTAGCAAATATCATTAAAAGTTTACAATATTCATCTATGGTAAAGATACTTCTTGCAAAAATCGCTGAAGTTGGAGACTTTTATCTCCCTCACCAACTTCAAACATCTGCTATCTGAGCAGTTAACCGATCGCTGCAGCTGTACATAGTCTATCGGTAAATAGCCCACCCATTTTTACCTACCTCATCCCCATACTGTTTTTATTTATTTACTTTCCTGCTCTTTTGCACACCAATATCTCTACCTGTACATGACCATCTGATCATTTATCACTCCAGTGTTATTAATCTGCAAAATTTTAATTATTCGCCTACCTCCTCATGCCTTTTGCACACAATGTATATAGACTCCCCTTTTTTTCTACTGTGTTATTGACTTGTTAATTGTTTACTCCATGTGTAACTCTGTGTTGTCTGTTCACACTGCTATGCTTTATCTTGGCCAGGTCGCAGTTGCAAATGAGAACTTGTTCTCAACTAGCCTACCTGGTTAAATAAAGGTGAAATAAAAAAAAATAAAAAAATGTTTCCCATTTCATCTGTGTCTGTTGTTAGCTAGTTACTGGCTAGCTAGGTCTTCAGACAGCATTGAACAAAAGGGGTGAAAAAGCAGTCATATCAACACAACCGTCTGGGCGGCTGTGAACTGCATCGTAAGAGACATGCCAAATGGGGGATGTAGAGACGGGTTGGTTGTTTAGCAACACAACCAACTTCTGTGCAACTATGGAGAAAAACAGATGGAGTTGGCTAAGATTGTTGACAACTTGTTCAATATATTTGAAAGCATAAATACATTTGCACAATGAGCACTTGTGTCTCTCAGATACATCGTTACAGTTGTTGGTTAGCTAGCTAGCACAATTTATTTTGCCATATTGTCATTGACATGAAATCAGTCAAAACACCTCAAAACAAGACATGGTATCAAGAGCAAGATGAAACAAGTCACTTACAAATTCCCCACATGTCAGTTTCTTGTCATTGTTGGTAGCTATCTGGCCTTTCAGAACCACAACAACTCTTTCCCCATTGAAGCGTGTACATCGTTTTCGTGACATTGTCTGCTAACCCATCTATGACAAATGTACATTATTGATGCATTTTCAATGTTGTTTGAGTTGCTTTGTTCAACACCAAATTTGCTTGAGATGATTTTACTGCAACACTGCTCACTGCATCCAAGTATCTTGACATAGGCGTTTCAAAGAGCTGTTTCAAGGCGAGCTAAAGAATATAAGCTCCCGACCACTCAGCCTGTCTTTTCAAACTTCCTGGTAGCTAGCCATGAGAGAAAAAATTACTTTCAATTGCATTTCTATCCCAAAAATATTATGGGTGATATTTTAGTCACTCAAAGGCAATTTTACATGGGAATCAGAATGACTGTTCAGGACCTTTAAACAAACTTTTGCTGGAAACATTCCCGATGCCAGCTACTATATTGTGGGTCTGGTTGAAGTATCAGGCAGGCAGGCAGGCAGGCAGGCTCTCGCTCTCAGAACCCCATTTCATATACACAGATGTAAGTGTATTTAAGAACAAGTGGTGGGGTAGTGGTGCGTGGGGGACTACGGACAGCAATCCCAAGGGCCAACACAAAGACTCTCTTGTCGGCTGAAGTGTGGGGAAAACAAAGTCAGTGGTGGTGGCGTATGGCACTCATTATCTCTCTGATTAAAAGCAAGACTCTTTCCCCTGCCTCACCCCCCTCACCCCTCCTAGACTCTTCTCCAACTCCATCTCAGTCCCTCGTCCCCAGCCTCTAGTCCCTCGTCCAAGCCACCGACCACAGATATTTCTATGTATTCATGTGTGCTCATCACTACTGTGGCCGGGACAGTTTGGCTATGGAAGAGGGAGAAAAAAGAAAGAACGAAAGATGCATATTATACCTAAAATGTGATTGACGTAGTAATCTAAGCTGATTATCTTTCCCAGTCAGTGTGAGCAGAAGGCGATGGGTGTTGATAGTGTCTGCTGAAGGAACCAGGGGAACCAGTCGGCTGCATGGTGTCTCTTTGACCAGGATCCTTCTTTGCCCTGATGTGAAGGCCTCTTATTTTCCAAAACACTTTCACACACTTCCTCTTCATTCATATGTTGTGCTCAAGATGCTCATCTTGCATAGTCGGCCTCGCAACCTTTCAATCCCTGATGAGTAGGAAGTGGCGAGTAGGGCGTTTTTGCACTAGAACCTTGCTCCACTGCCAAAGATATTGGTTGCACAATTTGTATGCTTTGTTTGTTATTTCCCCTCCACCACAACATTTTTAGGAAGAAAATAATAAGAAGGTGTTGTTTTGTGGGCTGGTACTACCAGTGGTGTACCAGTGTTCTACCAGAAGGTATCTGGCATATGGTTCTACCTCACGTGAATGCAGGGATGCAATCGCTGCTTTTTATCATGTAGCAATATTCATCAAACTCCATTAGCAATTTGTGGAACTTTGAACAAAAATTCCTTGTGTTTTCTAAAGAAATGAAATATAATGGAACATTTTATAATTTCAGGGAAAGTGTGTTTGAGCGCTTAAGATATTTAATTTCCCCTCTAAATAAAAGTAGGAGAAAAATATGTGATTTTGGGAGGAGAAGGGGTCTAATTTGAATGGGTTGAATAGTTTCAAATTGACAGCTATTTACAACTCTTAAGATTGTCTTTCTTAGCGACACCAATATTTTCCAGCTCATGCAAGCTCTAAGGATTTAAGCTCTACTAGGATGCAAGCTCTACTAAGGCATTAGAAGTATTGCATGAAAAATATAGCAAATTGTTTGTTGTGACCTTGTTTATAACCCCCATAGTGCTATAGAAAAAAATAGAAAAAAAACAGACCTAGATTTTTTTTTAAATCAGGTCCTATTTACAAACTAAGAAAAAAGGGTTCCTCAAGGGTTCTTTTGGAAAGGTGAGGGTTCTATGTGAAACCATAATGACTCAAAAAACTCTTGGAGCCTTTCAATGTTTTTTTGCAGTTCAGAAAGGGGTTCTGTCCTCTTTTTGTGATAATTCAAATAAAAAATGTCCTATTTTTGTGATAATTCAAATGTAGGGGAGGTGAGTCATCACAATATTTTGGGGCGTGGTGTACGCACAGCTGTTTTTGTGCAACCGGAAGTTGGAGTGACATTCCAGTGTATTTAACCAGTTGTGCTACAGCAGGCCTGCCACGACCTCTGCCGAAGTCGAAGCCTTTCCTTGTTCGGGCGGTGCTCTGCGGTCGCCGTCAACGGTCTTCTAGCCACCATTGATCCATTTTTCATTTTCCATTGGTTTTGTCTTGTCTTCCAACACACCTGGTTTCAATCCAATTCATTACCTGTTGTATATTTAACCCTCTGTTCCCCCTCATGTCTTTGTCAGAGATTGTTTGTTATTCAGTGTTGTGTTGGTTTTTGTATTGGTGCCCAACGGGTGTACTATTTTTATAATATGGCTAACCCTTGAGAATGGTTCTATAAAGAACCTTCCTTAATCTCGATGGTACTTTGTAGATCCTTTTAAAGAATCATTACAGGCATTTTTTTTAAAATTCTGGTTAGCTATATTATATATTTTTTTATTGACAAGTTGTATTGGGTGTGCTAGCTCTGTAACAGCTGTGGGTTCCAACTGTTCTCAATTAACACAAGGCCATATGTGTCTTTCACAAGACACCATCACTAGCCATAGTCATATTTAACCTGTAATTGCATAACACAGCAGATTAGATAGATTCGAATGAGCCACCTCCCTTTTAATAACATAGCAAAGGACCATAGAAGAGCTTCCCAAAGAACCCTTGAGGAACTCTCTTTTCTTAGTGTGCAGCAAAGATACGTTCACGCCTCACTAACTTAGTTATCGCCTAATTCAGGAAATCCCCTAAGAAGAGAGACACACAGTCACAGAAAGAGACTCACTGTGGGAGAAACTTTGCCTCTCTCACACTTTTCTACCACAGCCACTGCACTGCACTTATCCCCTGTGATTCATACTGGAGACATATGTAACACGCCACAGTCTGTAAATGTTACCACATGTCTCGTAGACCTAAAGTGCAATACAGCGCAATGCAACATGAGTGGACGTATGTACAGGGGGGTGGGAGAATGGGATGTATACAGCGTTCAAAACGCTTTGCTGTACTCGAAGAACCATGCCCTTCATTGTTAAATACATTTTGGTCTACTGTTTTTTCTTTTCTTATTTACAACAACGCTAGATAATCTCTTTTAGCACATACGGTACTGAAAACTTTAGCCATTTATTGTGTAGACACACAATTTTGTAAATTGCAAAATTGAGGCGGCAGACAATAGAACCAAGGGCCCAAGGAGTACATAGAGACATATGTGCCAGCCATTTAGAAAGTGGTTATATAACAGCGTGATGTGAGGCAGCTCTGTAGTCTCCGTGATGCAGGTGTTGCCGTGTTTCTGTGCAACATTTGCACTGATGTGGTCTACTGTCATGAACCTCCTGGGCCAAGCTGTAACTCACCGCAAGACTCGCTTAAAACCCTTTCCTGTGACACCTAACCGGTGGACTGATAGAACTATTTTAGGTCACAGGCTGAGGGATATTTAGCGGCACTGAAGGCGTACCCATACATGCACAGATAACTTAGAGACTTTGGAGAGCAAAGGGCAACATTTTTGTGTCGCAGCCTGAAATTGAAATTGGTTGAATTTAGATTTGTTGCCGGTGATCTACACACAACACTCCATACGTTTCTGAGTGGCCTAGTTACAGTTTAGATTTCAATCAGCTTGAACGGGCAAGATTTGAAAATGGCTGTCTAGCAATGATTAACAATCAACTTGTCATGGCTTGAATAATTTTTTTAAAGAACAATGGGCTAATATTTTACAATCCAGGTGTACAAAGCTCTTAGAGATTTACCCCCAAAAAACGCACAGCTGTAATCGCCGCCAAAGGCGATTACTGATGAAAATGAGACGTTTGTGTATTTAATTTCAATACATGTGCAAACATTTCTAAAAACGTGTTTTCACTTTGTCATTATGGGGTATTGTGTGTACAGTAGATGAGTGAGAATGTTTTTTTTACTTATTCCATTTTGAATTCAGGCTGTAACACAACAAAATGTGGAATAAGTCATTGGGTATGAATACTTTATGAAGGCACTGTATGTGCATACTGGCTTTCCTTTGCAAACACATTTTGAAGGGAAATAATTGGGCAGAATTTTGTTTTGTTTAGTTGTTAAATAAAAACTGAAACTTTAGAAAGTGGGCATTTGCCCCACTGGTATGTTAAAATTTTATATTTTATATATATACATTTTTCATTTTATATGTTTTATTTTGGTATTTTTCAGTAAATGACTCTCTCACACTTCTAGGTATCTTATTTTAATTAAATAAATCAAATATCAGAACAAAGTGACATTGCACATCTCACTATTAAGAGGCTCCTCTGTCCTCCACTCGTTACCTGTATTAATGGCACCTGTTTGAACTTGTTATCAGTATAAAAGACACCTGTCCAACCTGTAAACAGTCACACTACAAACTCCATTATGGCCAAGACCAAAGAGCTGTCAAAGGACACCAGAAACAAAATTGTAGACCTGCACCAGGCTGGGAAGACTGAATCTGCAATAGGTAAGCAGCTTGGATTGAAGAAATCAACTGTGTGAGCAATTATTAGGAAATGGAAGACATACAAGACTACTGATAATCTCCCTCAATCTGGGGCTCCACGCAAGATCTCACCCCGTGGGGTCAAAATTATCACAAGAACGGTGAGCAAAAATCCCAGAACCACAGTTGGGGACCTAGTGAATGACCTGCGGAGAGCTGGGACCAAAGTAACAAAGCCTACCATTAGTAACACACTACGCCGCCAGGGACTCAAATCCTGCAGTGCCAGACGTGTCCCCCTGCTTAAGCCAGTACATGTTCAGGCCCGTCTGAAGTTTGCTAGAGAGCATTTGGATGATCCAGAAGAAGATTGGGAGAATGTCAAATGGTCAGATGAAACCAAAATATAACTTTTTGGTAAAAACTCAACTCGTCGTGTTTGGAGGACAAAGAATGCTGAGTTGCAGCCAAAGAACACCATACCTACTGTGAAGCATGGGGGTGGAAACATCATGCTTTGGGTTTTTTTCTGCAAAGGGACCAGGACGACTGATCTGTGTAACGGAAAGAATGAATGGGGCCATGTATCGTGAGATTTTGAGTGAAAACCTCCCCCCATCAGAAAGGGCATTGAAGATGAAACGTGGCTGGATCTTTCAGCATGACAATGATCCCAAACACACCACCCGTGCATCGAAGGAGTGGCTTCGTAAGAAGCATTTCAAGGTCCTGGAGTGGCCTAGCCAGTCTCCAGATCTCAACCCCATAGAAACTCTTTGGAGGGAGTTGAAAGTCCGTGTTGCCCAGCAACAGCCCCAAAACATCACTGCTCTAGAGTAGATCTGCATGGAGGAATGGGCCAAAATACCAGCAACAGTGTGTGAAAACCTTGTGAAGACTTACAGAAAACGTTTGACCTCTGTCATTGACAACAAAGGGTATATAACAAAGTATTGAGATAAACTTTGTTATCGACCAAATACTTATTTTCCACCATAATTTGCAAATAAATTCATTAAAATTCCTACAATGTGATTTTCTGGATTTTTATTCCTCATTTTGTCTGTCATTGTTGAAGTGTACCTATGATGAAAATTACAGGCCTCTGTCATCTTTTTAAGTGGGAGAACTTGCACAATTGGTGGCTGACTAAATACTTTTTTGCCCCACTGTATATATACAAAAATGACAGATCTAACTTAATTCGATTATATATATATATATATATATATATATATATATATATATATATATATATATATCCAGTGCCTTGCGAAAGTATTCGGCCCCCTTGAACTTTGCGACCTTTTGCCACATTTCAGGCTTCAAACATAAAGATATAAAACTGTATTTTTTTGTGAAGAATCAACAACAAGTGGGACACAATCATGAAGTGGAACGACATTTATTGGATATTTCAAACTTTTTTAACAAAACAAAAACTGAAAAATTGGGCGTGCAAAATTATTCAGCCCCCTTAAGTTAATACTTTGTAGCGCCACCTTTTGCTGCGATTACAGCTGTAAGTCGCTTGGGGTATGTCTCTATCAGTTTTGCACATCGAGAGACTGAAATTTTTTCCCATTCCTCCTTGCAAAACAGCTCGAGCTCAGTGAGGTTGGATGGAGAGCATTTGTGAACAGCAGTTTTCAGTTCTTTCCACAGATTCTCGATTAGATTCAGGTCTGGACTTTGACTTGGCCATTCTAACACCTGGATATGTTTATTTTTGAACCATTCCATTGTAGATTTTGCTTTATGTTTTGGATCATTGTCTTATTGGAAGACAAATCTCCGTCCCAGTCTCAGGTCTTTTGCAGACTCCATCAGGTTTTCTTCCAGAATGGTCCTGTATTTGGCTCCATCCATCTTCCCATCAATTTTAACCATCTTCCCTGTCCCTGTTGAAGAAAAGCAGGCCCAAACCATGATGCTGCCACCACCATGTTTGACAGTGGGGATGGTTCAGCTGTGTTGCTTTTACGCCAAACATAACGTTTTACATTGTTGCCAAAAAGTTCAATTTTGGTTTCATCTGACCAGAGCACCTTCTTCCACATGTTTGGTGTGTCTCCCAGGTGGCTTGTGGCAAACTTTAAACAACACTTTTTATGGATATCTTTAAGAAATGGCTTTCTTGCCACTCTTCCATAAAGGCCAGATTTGTGCAATATACGACTGATTGTTGTCCTATGGACAGAGTCTCCCACCTCAGCTGTAGATCTCTGCAGTTCATCCAGAGTGATCATGGGCCTCTTGGCTGCATCTCTGATCAGTCTTCTCCTTGTATGAGCTGAAAGTTTAGAGGGACGGCCAGGTCTTGGTAGATTTGCAGTGGTCTGATACTCCTTCCATTTCAATATTATCGCTTGCACAGTGCTCCTTGGGATGTTTAAAGCTTGGGAAATATTTTTGTATCCAAATCCGGCTTTAAACTTCTTCACAACAGTATCTCGGACCTGCCTGGTGTGTTCCTTGTTCTTCATGATGCTCTCTGCGCTTTTAACGGACCTCTGAGACTATCACAGTGCAGGTGCATTTATACGGAGACTTGATTACACACAGGTGGATTGTATTTATCATCATTAGTCATTTAGGTCAACATTGGATCATTCAGAGATCCTCACTGAACTTCTGGAGTGAGTTTGCTGCACTGAAAGTAAAGGGGCTGAATAATTTTGCACGCCCAATTTTTTGTTAAAAGAGTTTGAAATATCCAATAAATGTCGTTCCACTTCATGATTGTGTCCCACTTGTTGTTGATTCTTCACAAAAAAATACAGTTTTATATCTTTATGTTTGAAGCCTGAAATGTGGCAAAAGGTCGCAAAGTTCAAGGGGGCCGAATACTTTCGCAAGGCACTGTATATAACTTTTTCTAAATGACAAAATATTTGATCAAAGTACCTAAAAATGCTTTTATTGGAGTGACTTAAAAAGTTGAGATGAGACAGATTACATTTTTTGATGAGCAAGACTAGTGTTATCCAGGGAAAGTGTGTGAATTACAGGAGGGGGGCACTTAAGGGGGCACCGAAGTCAGCGTGCATGCACCCAGCCACCAGAGCGCAACTGGACAAGGACATCCCAACCGGCCCCTAACCCGGACGATGCTAGGCCAATTGTGCACATTGTTATGGGCGTCCCAGTCACGGCTGGCGGCAGCCGTGGATCGAACTCGGATCTTAGCCCGCTGCGCCACTCGGGAGGCCCCTGCCACGATAGAGTTTGACAGAGAAGTATATTTAAATCATTTTGCTTTTGAAAAATACATGTGAATACATGAAAACAATACAAAACGTTACTATATCGAGAACTAAAATTCACTCTATTTTAAAGGGATTGTATCTACTTTCCCAGAATCAGATGAACTTGTGGATGCCATTTTTATGTCTCTGCGTCAAGTATGAAGGAAGTTAGAGGTAGTTTTGCGAGCCAATGGTAACTAGCGTGCCCGCTGTTCCCATAGACTTACAGTCATTGCACTAAAGCTAGTTAGTAATTGTGCTAACACTAGTTGACAAGTTCCTTCAAACTGAACGCAAAGAAATACAAATTGTATCAGCGAGCTCATCTGACCTGGTGGAAGTAGATACAGGGCTTCATTGCCAAAATCACGAACTATCCTTTTAAACCAGTTGAGTCGTAGTGGAGGGATTCCCCAGTCACAGATGCTTTCAATATTCCCACGTTTTTGGTCAGCCTCCAAACTGTGATATTGGAGCTGAGGCAGGTTTGTTCCAAAATCCAAACATGGAAGAAGTAAGGTCGACAGACAGACATGGAGAAAACGAGACAGAAAGGAGGGAGAAAAAGGGTAGAGAGGGAGAGAGAAGGAGTAGGAGGGATGTAGAGGAAGAAACGGGGGAAAGAGGGAGAGAAAGACTGAGAAAAAAGAAAAGAAGGGAGAAATAGGGAGAGGAGGGAGCGAAAGAGAGAGAGAGAGAGAGAGAGAGAGAAAGAGAGAGAGAAAGGGAGAAAGAGAGAGAGAAAGAGAGAGCAATAGAGAGAGAAAGGGGAAAGCGATGGACGGCCTTGACCCACATTCATAATGACCAGGCCTTTGATTGAGGGACGCCACATGGGAGAGAAACATCAGCGCGCAGCGCCGGGTAGCGCCTGCATATCCATCCACTGAAATAATAAGCTGACCCGAACCCCTTTCACTCCCTCTGAATCCACTCTGGCCCAAACGAGGAGCTTGTTTTTCAGTGTCCCTCGTTTGTGCAAACTCTGCACCCTGACTTGTGAAGGAGAAAAACGAGAGAGAGGATGGATATAGAAGAGCTGTAATAACCAGTGCCATCGGAGAAGTGTCAGGTCATCCTGTCTGGGCTGAAGGATCCCTGGATGGGTCAGACTTTCCCTGGTAAAAGAAAGGGTGGTGCATGGTGGGAAAATAATGTGCAGAGGAACGTTTTGGTGAAGTTGCGCTCAACACTCAGCACTTTTTGCACCGCACGAAATGTATTATTGTAGTGTAGACTGCCAAACTCTATTACCATTCAAATATGAATTTGTTACTATTAAACAAAAACACTTTTTTTAAGACCTACCTAAACAGAAACAATATATACATTTTGCAATGGTATACATTAAAGGGATTTATTATACTGCTTGAAAAGTAGACATTCCAAATACATTGTATGCACAGAGGCACAGTGCTTCTAGTGGTAATTAACTGACCAAACATGTGACACGGATCTGAGGCCTGGTTAGTCCTGTTTGTGTGTCTGACGGTTATCTCACCTCAGTAATTTCCAGAATATTTTCCTTCTCCAGGGGAAAGAACCCCACCCGTCAAAGACACAAGAAACTCCCGGGTGAACGCAGTGCCCTTCAGGATACCTCTGATATTCAGATGGAGGTGCAGAATGCCCTAAAGCACAGGAGAGACTGAAAGATGAGAAGTATCCCTCATTTGCATTAGCCACTTGACATTTCCTAAAGGTTGGCATTAATCCACACCGGCTTGAGGAACTGGTCCAGTTGAATATTTCTGTGTCATTTTTATTTTCTCAGCCATTGAGCATTCAGCACGCACTAAGCAATCAGTAGTCCAGAGTACAAGGCACACACACACACACGTGCACACATGCAAGCACGACCACACACACACACACACACACACACACACACACATACACACTTGTCTTTCCACGACTGGACATTCTGAACATCCATGTAGTTAGCATTGGGGAGAGAATATTCACATACCATTGAGAGAGAGAGAAAGAGAGAGAGAGAGAGATAGAGAAAGAGAGATAGAGAAAGATGTAGAGAGATAGAGAAAGATAGAGATAAAGATAGAGAGAGACACAGAGAGAGACACAGAGAGATATTGAGGTTTTTTTTTAAATTGCTTGTTTTCTTCCGTGTTGCCAAATTCTCCCCGTTGCAGTCTAAGTGACTTGGCTGATCTCACCAACCACAAGCTGATGATTTGAGATCAATAACTACGTTTTCGATGAACTCAGCAGAATGATAGATCAAGACTACATGAAGTGTGGCTTAGATAACACCTCTTTCAGCCAAGTGGGATTGGATCAGCATGCTGCAAGTGTCAACAAAGACATGGTGAAGAGAAGGTTGACATGCAGTAGGAAATGGTAAGATAGGGCAGCAGAAAGAGGACTGAACAGGAACTGCAATTATAACGCATCACCGTTGGGTCTCCTGTTTCCTTTTTTTTGTCTCTAGTACGGTATGAAATGTCCATACAGTAGACGGGTATATGCGACGTACAAATGTTTCAGTACGCCAACAAGAAATGTGATAATTGGTTTTCCCGTATGAATGACTGACTTTTGCCTTTGGTCAATGTCCATCACCATGGGAAAGAAAGTAGATGCTGTACTTTGTGATCTGATCAACATGACCAACCAGGTGATGAAATGCTGTCTGTGGTAATGAAATCCTATGCATTGCACACGTAGACAGTCAGAGTTGATCGGTGTTAAGGTCACAGATCTTGAAGGATGTGCAGGTCGGTCCCTCTTTCCCCTCTTGCTCATCGGGCAGGTACTTATCTGTTTGACTGAAGTGGAGGAGTCAAGCCGCTAACATTAGAATTACAAAGGCGGGCATGGCTGAGTCGACATGGCCAGGGTTCACAGGTGTAGCGCGGGGATAAATCCAGCGATACCGTGGGGAGATTAGAAAAGTCAAAAGTGATCATGTGTAATTGGTTATCGCACCTCAAGCACCTCTCAGGTTATTATCCCCCGTAAGCCTCCTTATATTCTTAAGTGGACGGCTGGCGAGCAGGAGAGGCTGAAAGTTTGGGAGGCTTTGAAACGTCAGTCTGTGAAACTCCAAGATGGCTTCTCTTTCTCTCTCCCTGGGTCTGATGAAAGAGGAGAAACACACTCTTACGGACACACACACGCATGCACGCAAGCACAAAATCCCACCACACGCACACACACAGGCGCACACACACACACACACACACACACACACACACACACACACACACACACACACACACACACACACACACACACACACACACACACATATACACACACACAGCTCCACGCAGGCACTTCACGTTAGCTTTCATTATCAGATCTCCCTCTCCACATAATTGAGCACAATGCACGTTGAGTTCCTCACACCGTTTCATAGGAAGAATGAATACATCATTATCTCCACACAAACACGTCCTTCGGTAAATACTGTTTGCGCCTGTGACAGAGAGAAGAGTAGAGGAGGCTCCCCGACTCCACTGTGGAAAAAAATGCAGCCATGGTTTGTATTTACCATTTCTGCCGGCATTAGTTTAGAAACTTGCACAAAGCGTATTTAATTGTTAATCCCAAAGAATGCGGGTAGATATATAGAGAGGATGATCAGAATTATGGTATCACAGTGCCTTAATGAAATGAGTGTTGTGCGCCCTAATTTAATCAATATTAGAATATCTGCCAATTAGCACCATTATTTTACTTGCATGTGAAAATTAGGACCCTGCTAATTTATCACTGCTCTATCTCTCACTGCTTTCATTACAAATGTGATAACAATGGTTGATTTTTGATTTTCCCATTTTAAATTATAGAGAGAGGCTAGATTCCAATTAGTCTCCATTGAAAGTGTTGATGAGGTTTAACTGGAAAAATTAATTAAAAAGTTTGTTAAGATTAGAATCATGACGTTTTGAGTATTTAATCAAAATACATTTTAGCAATGAATTAAAACCTAATTTGCATACATTTGTTAATTTATAGATGGGGATATGATTTCAATCAAATGTTTACAGTTTAGACAAATGTCATGTACAAATCAAGCACTTCAAATTAACATGTTTGTCTTGCATATGTAGCCGATACGTCTATGCCGGTAACCCCCTGTTGTACGGTCTCCATGTGAAGTAGTACCAGCAGTGGATACCATGGTTATGTCTTAAATCATAATCTTCATTCTTTCCCTGACTTCAACCCACTTTGTAACTACAGATTAGCTCCACATATCCAATGTTCCTACACTGTTCTGATTACCATGCTTATCTGGCAAGCCTCTTAATTGAAGATAGACCGTGTACATATAGTTTGTGAATCAGTATCGAATGCTCTTAACTTTACGAGGGATTACGCCTCATATCTGCAATCCCCTCTGCCTAATATGAAGCTATAGACACTAACATTTGGACAGAACAGAACAGCTGTAGAGGAAGGGACAGTGGGATGGAGAGGAGGGGGGGGGGGGGGTAAAGTTAGCTACTCCCCCGCTCTCTAATCCCTCGCATCCGGTTGACATTTGTTCTCTCTTTCTTTCTTCCCCCAGTCAGTCGGTGTGTTCGTTCGCTGAGGGAGATTTGAGATTCAATTAAAGACACACATAACTGGGAGAAGAGGAGCCTTTTAGTGCTAGGGGTTAATGGTGAGTTATTGTATAGGAACGACTTTGTGAATATTGCTTAATTCCCCCCCCCACCCATCTCTCTCTCACACGCTCTCTCTCTCTCTCTCTCTCTCTCTCTCTCTCTCTCTCTCTCTCTCTCTCTCTCTCTCTCTCTCTCTCTCTCTCTCTCTCTCTCTCTCTCTCTCTCGCTCTGTGGTTAATAGCTATTTTGAGAGCAATATGATGTATTACTGCGGGCTCCCTCCAGGGACCTAAAGGGCTCCTGCACTGAATACCATTTAAGACGGTAAAACGAATTCCTGGTCAAATCATCTTTATTTAAACCCCCCTCCCCCCACTTCAAATGTGATGGGAAATTAACTGCTAACCACCTATTTAAATTCTGACCAGATCCCGGTCAAATGGCTTTAAAACATATGAAACATGGAGTTTGGCCGTGGAAATGTGTGCTGGAGTCTCCCCTTGGTATTAGCACTCAGATTAAATTGTGGTTATGAAGATGACAGGCTCGGTGTGGACTTAAAGAGAGTATATTAAATCCCTCTAGTGAAGGAATGTGAGTGTGTACATTTCCTCCAAGGGTCAGTCCAGGGCATGTGTGAAATAATAACAGAGATCATGTTGATGTTTGAATGGACCAGTGGAATGACATATGGGACATCGTTAAGTCGTATGAAGATATCATCATCTTGATATGTTGGTGAATGTAGTGGAATTCGAGGAGGTACAACAACAAAAAGTACAGAAAAATGAAATCAAGGGCAACAAATGTTAATGCATTTGGATACATTGGATTTTCAAGGGCTGGAAATTCCTTCAATGAAGTACAATTTACTGATTCTCTACCCTCTTTTAGGGTCTTTAGAGCAGTAACAGATACCACATTCAGTACACAGCTTTAGAGCTCACAAACAAATAGGGATGCCTTCAACACACACATACCCCCCCCCTCCCCCACAAAAAAAAGAAAGGCGAGCCCAGCTGTTTGGGCCACACGTCCAATGGAGATAAAGGGAAAAGGGGGGAAGAGAGCAGTGTGGCCCTCCAGCGGAGTGCTCATCAGAGGGTGAAGAAGACGATCGAGGCCCCCTGAGGCCCACGGGAGGTTTTAGCCAAATTAGAAACGTAACCTGCAGGAAAAAAAGCATCGCTACGCCGGGTGGGACTGTATGTGTGTGTGTTTTGTGTTTTTTGTGTGTTTTTGTTTATGCATGGGTGTGTGTTCATACATGTGTGTATTGGTGTGTGTGTGCCGTAAGTGCATGCGTGTGTGTGTGTGTGCTCGCACGTGTGTGTGACTCCTTAATCGTTTCAGCAGTCCTGTCCTGGGCATGATAATCACACCATTTGTGAATGAGCTATTACCTAATGAAATCTGAAGAATGCTTGGCACCACCCAGGCCCACTTGGCTTTGTGTGCTGGCAGCCTGTTTCAGCTTGCACAAAGCCATGCCATCATATTTAGGACTGGCATTTCTCTTGATGAGAGGTGGGCCAATGTGTGTTCTGCTCTGATTGTTTGAGTAAACTATCATTAGCAACACGGCTTTACTGTGGGGCTTTCGCTCCTACAATAGCGTATCTGTTGAAATCAAAACCAGGGTGTTGGTTGATATTGTGACAAATCTGTCAAGAATTTGTATTACTCGACATATGCTGTGATCAGTTGTTTGTTAACTTAACACGTGTCCTCAAGTGCTGTAAAAAAAAATATATATATATATTTTTTATCTATGTAGCGTTATAGCTGCATAGAAGTTTTGTAGTCTGGAGTCTAGACAAGGCCTTTGCACCTGTTGGCAAGACATGAGGGGAAAACATGTCTTTTATATAGTTGGAGGTAAAGGGCAGGCTGAAAAGCGTTTAATTGAGCACCTAAAGGGAGAAGTCCTGCAATTTTCCACACTAAAACATACACTTAACATTTTTTGATTGGAAGCAGATTTAAAATAAGGGGGAAATGTGTTCTAGGCATCAGTTCTCTGTGCTGTAAGTCTGCTGTGAAAAACCCCCACCACCCATATACCAAAGGTTTTTCATAATTCTGTTGGGGGTCCTTAATGTGTGTGTGTGTGTGTTGCTGAGACTGGCAGTCAAAGTATGCACACACACACACACACACACACACGCACACACACACACACACACACACACACACACACACACACACACACACACACACACGTATACCTTTACACAAACACACACACTCACACACGCATGCACGAATGCACGCACACACGCACACACACACACACACACACACACACACTCAAATGCATTTATGTGGATGAATACACACACATATGCACATGAAACAACCACATGGCCACACACACGCATGTGCATAAATACAAAAATGATGACTGACGTGAGAGCGACAGAGTAAAAGTTTGTCCACTTTATCAATGTCATCATACTGCCCTCTTTTGTCAGTAGGAGTCAAGGGAAAACAACAAGAACCTCGCTTCCTCTTCTTCTTCTTATTTTTCTTCTTCTTTCTCTTCTTCTTCTTCTTCTTTCTGACAAGGAGTGTTTTATTTCAACTGTAATTTACTGCTTGAATGAATAAATTCTTGTGTTTATGCCAACATTGGGATTGTTTTTATTCATGCCTCCACATTTGTGGAGGGTGGTGATTAGCAAAGAGAGGGGGATGGATGAGGAGAGGAGAAAAAGAGAGGGAGGGTGGTGATGGTAGACAATATGTCTAATGAGTGAAATGAGAAAGTCCGTAAAATAGCTCCTCTCTCTCTGCCATTTAAATGTAACCTTCATTACGTATGCATCCAGCAGTAATTGTTACTCAATGGGGTATTGATCCCTGTATCCAGTAACTAACCTCTGATCACCCTGTCCTGTCTGATCACCCAGCCTGCTCTCAGGTCTACCACAGGAGACAGAGATCAACCAATCACGATCAATGCCTCTATTGCTGTGGGTAGAAAATATATTTCAAAATAACAATGCGCTCGGAAAAAGTCAAAATAGTATATCAGAAGATGACGTACTGTTTTAATTGACTTGTTACTAAATGTCTGTATCGGTTTTTGTGACACAGTGGTGAGATTTAATTGATCAGAAAATAATGGAAAATATTCATTGATTCCTAATAGGTAACAACTTACTGACCAGACAAGGAAATATAGTGTAATCCTACTATGTATTAAGCATGCAATTATAACCTCCCTGTAATTTACTCCTTCACCTGCCATACATATTTTATGCTTAAGTAATAAACACCACAGTTTTACTCCTTACACATAAACGTACATATCACACAATATAATAATATTATATACTATATATAGTATAAACATAACATTGCCACTACGCTAAGGAGTTCACAGCTGGCTGTTATAGAAGGGCTGGAGTCATGTTCCTGTGTGTATAGGGTCTGTGTGCAGGCAGAGAGAACATTCATTGAGTAGGGCTCCTCTTGTGGACAAACAGAGGAACTGACATGAGAACGTTAAGTGATTAGCCTGAAGTTTGTCTCTGATGCATCCGGATGTTTCTATGGCCCGTGTTAATGTATGAAGTTCCATTAAAACAATCATGTAACATTTGTTTTTTATGGATCTCCATGTTGTCCCTTTGCTACCAGTAATTGAGGAATTAAACATGTTATAAGAAAGGGAAAAAGCTTCGATCTTCTTCCACCACATTGAAGTAGAATTGTACCCATGAAGCACATGCACCGTAACCCATTCTCCTGTACATAGCACACGGTCTTTCGGCCTATGGGTCATTGAAAGGTCATTCAATTGAAATGCCTCAGATATAAACTCCAATGTTTCCCTCTCCTGTGTCACATAGAAACAGGGCAGTGACACATAATCACATTTAAGCATTATAAATCTCCAGTCTCCTCATCGTCATCCTCCTCCTTATCACCGTCCACAAAGGTTCACGTGATGTCAAAATCCTCCCACTGGTCAGTGTCCCACTCCAGTCCGATCAGCGGCAATGTCCAATCTGACCTTAATACCATCAAATATCCAAATATCCAATCCTAGGTGCTTTTATCCCATTATGGACACAATGAGTCTTATGTGATGGACATCAGATTAGAACGTCTAATGATGATAGGTGAGATTGGATTCTGGCCGTGGGATTTCGCTGAATCTGACCTCATCTAATATTTTGTTATCTAGTTTTGGAATGATAACAGTCCCTGAATTGTGTGAGTATCTACTCAAATATAGGCTACCGTTGTGTGTAAGTGGACAATGTTGTGCCTATAGCACGTTGCAAAATCACAACTTTTGGAAGATTCATAGCCTACCTTAACAAATAGATTGTGGGGTTAAAACGTAAAGATTGAATAGCAAAACGAAGCGAGGACCAATGTTGTGCTTGGTGTTCACATTGTGAGTATAGGTAGGCAGTGAGTTACTATAGGAGACACATCTTGTCATGTCCTTTCGCACATTTTCCCTGTCTTGTGAGTGTCACCTTCGCACCACTCATCGCCTTTCTGCTTGGCTCTCTGCTCTCTCGTTGTGTCTCTCCAAGGACATGTCTTTGTCGAAGATGGAGGAAGCACCTAGCTAATGTTGGTGGTGAACTGTTAGGCCTGTGGGCCAGGGGGCCTTGGGGTTGAAGTGTCTAAGGTTGGTAATAGTGCCACATTAGTAGGTTCAAGAACTGGTGAAGATGTCTTACTCGCTCTTCACCCCAATCACACGAGGATGAGATGTACATGAAACCAAACCACCACCTTGTGGAATAGCAAGGGCCTTCATGGATTCACAGGAACCCCATTCAGTCATACACACAAAGTGCGTAGCCCTTCTGACAGCAATACTCACCAAGAGACAAAAGGGACTTTTTCGCCTTCGCTGTCAAGATAATGTCTGGAAACGTCTATTGTAAAGCAATGGGCTATTGTACACGTACTGTGAGTTCCTCTGTGTTTGTGGGCCCTGGCAGACACACACAAAGGCACGGGTGGGAAATGTGACAGTACTGGATGGTCTACTTTCTCATCTTAAGAAGCTGCCGCTGCTGCATCCCAACGTGTAAAGATGACGGATCTGAAGGGAACAAAAGGGAAGCTTTTCAAAACACTTCTGATGGCCAGGATCAAAGACATCGTCTCAGAAAAATAGAACAGAGAAAAAGAGAGAGAATGAGGGAAATAAAATAAAAAAAATGTTTAAAAAAATTGGGAGTAAACAAGTCAAGCAAGGAGAGCAAGAGTGGAGACGAGAGGTAGCATCTTAACCACGTCCACGGTGTCTTCGGTGTCTCCGTTCTCCCTGAGCCCAGAAGCATGTGAGTACAAACACGAGTAGAGGTTATCTAGTCTGAGAATTGCCTTTTTTTGGAGAGAGGGCCAGCAGGTGTTTGTGTCATGCGAGGAGACAAGAGTCGTCACAGCGAAGGCAGCTGGGTAGTGTGAAGAGATAACAACTTGAAAAACAAGCAAGTGTTTTTTTTTTCTCGGGCCCTGCGACAAACAGTCAAACCGCATATGGTCGCCTTTCGTCTCTCCGGCACAAAAGATGTGCGTGTGGTTGTAGCCCCAAGTCCTTTACAGTAAAGAAAACAGAAAACCTGCTAGGGGTTTATCTGTGCTGTGTCTCAGGATAATTTTCACACCAACACTAATTGGTGTTAAGAAATAGGGGTGACATTTGTGGTCCTGGAGGCGGAGGTTTGGGTAACAGTTGAAGTTTGCACCGTGTTTCCGAAACGCTGACCTTTTGTCACCTGTTATTAGAGCAGGAAGCCATCTTTATCTGTGTGTGTTTGTGTGTGTGTGTGTGTGTGTGTGTGTGTGTGTACACAGACAGAGATGATTATTTCCCTCCTTTATTTAAGTTAGAGCTTTTCAAATGTAAGTGACAACCCCTCTCTCTGTATGGCCACATTTTGCCTCAAAGACCCATCCACACCCACTACTAAATTCTCACTAAAATTACAGAATCCCATTTTTGTTATTTCCTGTTTCGTCTGCTTGATTTCTGTCTCTTGTGCCAAATTTGAACACACATCAGCAAAGACCATTTGTAATGCAATTTCAACGACTGCATTTGAGAACATGCAGCTTTGCAAAACCTACCAACATTTGACTCTCCAGCCGTGTTCCTTTCTCAAGCATGCCTGCGTGTGGTTTTTGTCCTTGTTTTACACTCTCAACAGTAATACTATATGCTACAGAGCCATACATTTGCACCATGCTACGCATCTGAAACAACATTATTTAACATGGAGCTTTGGCAAAATGATGTAGATGTGTGTGAGACCTGTTTTGCTACCTTAGACGCACTTTACGGCCTGCTCTATAAGGGCTTTTTTTCACATCACAGCATTTGTGGAAAAAGGCTTTTGGCCTATGAGTTATGTCCAGAAATGATGTGTATATGTGAAAAGGCAATACATTTATAGGAAATGTTGACCTTTCATCAACACCTTTATCTGCTTGCCATTTTGTGGGGAAAGTCCCAATTCCTATTGTCAGACAACCAGATACAAGCTACCATCGATGGACTGGAGGGCTGAGGATGTCTAAGTTAGTGTGTGTGTGTGCAGGCGTGTGTGGCATAATTTCTACAAACATACAAATACACAAAATGGTCTAAAACATCATTATACATGTCTGTTTTGAACCAAAGACAAGTGTTTTTCCTGAAGCAGTTCAGATTAAATTATAATTTCTTCAACCAATATAAAGTGGTTGCTAAATGGCATATATAGATGACCAAATCACACTGATAGAATTATAGACAAACACTAGTTCTGATCATAGAGGGGAATAGACTATACTACATAATAAACACCCGTAGTCAATAACGACATACCACAAACAGTTTTCACACAATTTAGCCATTTTCAAACTGAAATGGAGCTCCTTTTTTGGAAGATTCTCCTAATAGCCATGTGATAGAAACTGAGCATGGTGGAAGAATGGAGTTAGCCTGCTTCCACCAGTATGTAATTCTACTACAGTTAGATTCAGCTGGGGCATAAATGCTTGGGGAGCTCTCGTCCGCCTCTCTCTGTATGTCTGTCTGTCTACGAAGGACAGACACCCTGAGAACCGTGGCCGCCGAAACCAGTGTACCTCTTAGTGACATGTATCTCTCAGTTGTGTTTTTACTCAACTCTCCTTTTTTTGCTGTTGTTGTTGATCTCTTTCTAAACGACACCCACTAAA